>NW_025739578.1:0-2803 GCF_021292245.1 Micropterus dolomieu
CTATCACTCCATTTTGCAACGCCATGCCATACCCAGTGGACAGCGCTTGATTGGAGCCAATTTCATCCTACAACAGGACAATGACCCTAAACACACCTCCAAATTGTGCAAGAACTATTTAGAGCAGAAGCAGGCAGCTGGTATTCTATCGGTAATGGAGTGGCCAGCGCAGTCACCAGATCTGAACCCCATTGAGCTGTTGTGGGAGCAGCTTGACCGTATGGTACGCAAGAAGTGCCCATCCAACCAATCCAACTTGTGGGAGCTGCTTCTGGAAGCGTGGGGTGCAATTTCTCCAGATTACCTCAACAAATTAACAGCTAGAATGCCAAAGGTCTGCAATGTTGTAATTGCTGCAAATGGAGGATTCTTTGACGAAAGCAAAGTTTGATGTAAAAAAGATCTTATTTCAAATACAAATCATTATTTCTAACCTTGTCAATGTCTTGACTCCATTTTCTATTCATTTCACAACGTATGGTGGTGAATAAGTGTGACTTTTCAGGAAAACACAAAATTGTTTGGGTGACCCCAAACTTTTGAACGGTAGTGTATATATATGAATGCTTCTGCCCAATGCCTACAGAAATTTGATGTTGTGTATCATTGTGAACTGCGTTTTTTCACTGGCTGTAATTATAGGACACATCATTGTACCCTTTACTATAAAGCTAAATGGCCCTCTCTTTATGCAAGAAGGTACACTCATTGGCTGTGGCTTTCATCTATAAGGCACTTCTTGGACTAGCCCCTCTTTTTCATTTTTTATATCCTTTTTATTTAACTTGAGTTTTTAACTTAAGTTTCACGTGGGTTAAGGATTTCAGTCATCCGACATGGATTTTAAGCTAGATGACACGATCAACACAAAAAAACACGATCAACGCTACTGACCACAACAAAGCTCCGGCGGCTATGCTAGCCGAGATAACTGAGGACTGCACACTCCTTAAGAAAGCGAACAAGAAGATTGCTTACATCCGACAACTTTCAGAGGAACTTAAAGAGAAAGATTCCCTGCTGACTGGCTTTATGGATGTGGCTTCAGTACAAGCCAAACAGATTGTTTCTCTTAGCGCAACCGCTAACATCCAGGACACCGTGTTATGGGACCCCTCTAGCCTTCTAGGGTTTCCTCCTGCTCGACTCCAAAGCATCAGTCAACCTGGGCTGAAGTGGTGGTCCGTAGCTGCAAGAGAGGCTCGGATGGGGCTGCCTTTACCCCAGACATCGGCCTCTCCAACCGCTATGCAGCCCTGTCTGACGACACTCCCGTCCATCCAGCGGATGCACCTGTGCCTTCGAGTCTCCCTGATACGGATCTCTTTCGGCGCACAGTGCCTGCCGACACTGTTGCATCTCCTTCACCGGCTACATCTCCCGCGCTGGGCTGCCGGTCTGCCGCTGGGCCTGATCGGCGGCCGTCATCCCGGTCAAAAACCTCCGCTTCCTGAGGTAGGATCCTGAAGGAGGCTGTGCTCAGACGCTCCGGAGGCCGTCTCTGCCCTGCACCGTCGGGTAGCCCTTCTCTCAGGTCTGTTACTGCTACTCCAACACAACACTCGGCAGCTAACACACTCCATCCTCAGTCCACACGCAGTGTTGAGGCAGATTGTGCTCAGTCCTGCTCTGGAACCCCACAACCAGCATCTCCTCGTCCTCTTTTCTCCCCAACCACACTAATAATTGGTGACTCCATAACCATCACAAGAGTGATAGTCCATGTGGGAACAAATGACACAGCTCTTCAGCAGTCTGAGCTGACAAAATCAGATTTTAACCGTCTTTTTAACTTTTTAAAGCAGTGTGGAAAGTCCGTTTTTATCTCTGGTCCCATTCCCACAGTTGGTCGCGGTGCTGGCTGCTTCAGTAGACTCCTTGGCCTCCACGACTGGCTCCAGTCCACCTGCAGGGCTCACCGTGTGTGTAATATCGATAACTTTAATATTTTCTGGCAAAGAATGTCTCTTTTTAAGACAGACGGACTTCACCCAAACAAATGGGGCTCAGAAATGTGGTGTGGTGTGGTCCTCCCCTCAGGACTTACGTGAATGACTAATCATTCATGCAGCACAGCTGGACACACCACCGCTCACTGAACAGATCTCTGCCTCACTGCCACAAACAACTGTCTCCACCTGCTGGCATGTAAAGCCGTCTGCTCCCAGCGCTGTTCCAAAGATTTCTATTCCTGTCATTATCACGCATAGACCAGTAAACCAAAATGTGCACATCCCACACAGAAATATTAGTAATCTCTTAAGAAACAAACACATTTAAAATGGCTCTCTTCAATGTGAGACCTCTGTCAAGTAAGACTTTTATCTTAAATGATTTTATCTTGTCTGCAAATCTAGTCTAAACATAAATCTAATTTTATGTTTTTAACTGAATCCTGGTTGCAGATGAATGACTCCAGCTAGCTGAACTGTGTCCGCCTCAATATGATTGTTTTAGTCAACCGAGGGTCAGTGGTCGTGGTGGTGGGCTAGTGAGCGTGTATAGGAAAAATTTTAAATGTCATCATGTACGCTGTGATGAATTTAACTCCTTTGAAGTTCTCACTCTTAAAGTTGGAGGGCTGCAACCTGTCATATTTGTTATAATTTATCGCCCCCCAAAACCGCCTGGAGGATTTTTATCAGAACTTCCTGAATTTTTATCTACTCTGGTTTTAAATTATGACAGAATTGTTCTTTGTGGCGATTATTCATGTTGATGACCCCACCAATGTTAATGCAACTGACTTTTTAAATATGGCCACTTCTTTTAACTTCAAACAACATGTCAAAGGGCAAACACA
>NW_025739579.1:0-9034 GCF_021292245.1 Micropterus dolomieu
TGAGCCGTCACCAACCACCTTCAGGCTGATGTTGTGGTTTGGGGTTTTTGGGATTGTGTTTCTTGTTTCCTGTGTTATTTTGTAGCTCGTCTTCCCCTGCCACAGAAAGTAATGATTGGCTGCATGAATTGGGCGTGTGGCAGATCAGAGTAAATCTAAGCCAAGGTGTGCTGGAGAACATGAGAACATAGTGCTGCTTATCAGGGATGTGAAGTTCAAAAAAGAGCAAAAGATATTCAGAGATACAAAATAAAGTATCATATGCTGAAGCAGCAAAACAAGTCTCATTGGGAGTGACAGCGGATTCTCAAGCAATGGGTCCAAACACCTTCTCAGCAAAGGACTTTCCTAAAGTACCACAAATGCATGAGTGCCAGAAAGTGTTGACCTAAGTGTGCAGTTAAAGGCGATACTGATAGTGGATAAGTTAGTGGGGGGTGCCACCTTTATTAAAGAAGGCATGTCTTATGGGACAGTAGCAATGAACCACAGTACTGATTTAGAGGTGTAGAGGTAGAGGATTTGTATAATCCATGTAAAAGAATGAAGCGTTTGATCAAGGACACAAAATAATATGGTGGGGGGATTTTAACGCTCATAATACACTTTGGGGTGGGAAAAATACAGATTAGAATGGATTAATTTTGGAGGAATTAATTGAGGATAAAGGTTTGGTTTGTTTAAACAATGGACAAGGTACAGGGGTCAGTGTAAGTAATGGAGTGGAGTCAGCGTTAGATCCAACATTGGTGTCCAGTGAATTAGCTAGTGGCAGTAAATGGGACGTGCAAAGTGATAATAGTATTGGAAGTGACCATTTTCCAATTGGAATTCATTTTGAGGAAAATCTCATGATTGAACTTGATGGGGTTGGAACAATTCGCCTTACACTAAAACAGCGAGGGAAACGTACATACGCAAAAGTTACAGGCTGAGCTGATCCCTGCTGAGGAGATTACAATCAGCAGCCAGGGCCCTGTTTCAGAAAGCAGTATTTTATGAAATGCTGTCAACACACATTCAGACTATCAGCAGAGAATGAAAAACTCCCTTTTAAACTACATGTAGGCCATTTGTTTCAGCCGCACCACAGTCATCCTCACTCAGAAATCTTCACATCATATCCAGCTGATAACTGAGAGGAATGTTCAATCTGTGCGACTACAATATGAAAGGTTACTGTTCACTGATCAGTTTTATACAGCTTAGTTTAAACAGTGATTACTGCAGCACTGTAGCTTATGGTAAGTGTTTTTGTGCAACTGTTGCCAGCCTGACAGCTGCCTTAATGTCCACAGAGTCACTGTGTTATAAAGGACAGTGTAGTCTATACATTTGATTCTGTGCTGAGGATAAATCCACGATGTCCAAAGAAAACTCTCTGTCCAAACATCGATGACAGATTGATCATAAAGAGTCATGTTCAAGATCATGTTTAGGTAAAAAAACAAAACAAAAAAACCTAACAGCCTATTTAACCGTGATTTCGATGTTTCTAAACATATAAAAAACGTAACTGTGTTCCAATATGTGCTTTGATATCGACAGTCTGAATGAGGAAATGTCACACTGCCACTTCAGGCTCTGCAGGAGGGGACGAGTCAGAGAAACTCCGCGTTAGTTGAAGTAAACCTCCTCCGATCAGGTCAGGTTCACAGCGTAAATTGCCAGGGTTACAGACCTAGAGTTTATCTGATCTCGCTCTCTGAAACCAAAAACCCAGAGTTTTCTTTATCTCGGGCTCAACTTACTCAGAGTTTTCACTAAACCCGCTTCCTGAAACAGGGCCCTGCTTACTTTCGTTAAACCACCCCTACCTAAACCAGATAAGCAATTAACCTGCACCTGTACACACTTTAAAAAAATATACATTAACGAAAAAAGTCTATATGATGAGTTTGTCAGCGTGTATTTGAGATATACCAGGTTATACCACGCCGGGCAACACTCACAGATATTAGTCGCTGGAGGCTCGGCCGCACTCCGACACATCAAACCAACATTACAGACTTTATCACCATTTCCCACACATATTCAATACACCCTTCAAAACCCCCGATGTGCCAGCAGTTAATTTTCATTCTAACGACTTAAATTGTCCGGATTGAACCAGATGTCCTCTGCGTTAAGAAGAAGAAAACAAAAAGATAGCAGGTGAAGCGTGGCGAGCCGCCGCAGTCAATAATGTTCCAGTTAATTTACACAACCTCGCCACAGTCTGTTTAGCCGATAAGATGATGCCGCAGTCCAGAAAGGTCCCAACATATAATCCGGCAAAAAGAGTTTCTTTGTTCCTTTGTCGAGTTCGTCTGGCAAACATTACACAGAGCCCACTAAACCCAGACCGCCCCACCTGTTGCACTCCAGAGTTCCCCCCAAACGTCACTTCCCACTCTCCTTTTAAAAGCTCTCCTGTGGCAAAACAATAATGAAGAAAAAAGAACACGAAGGAAAGTCCTTTATAGCAACCCGTGATTCCACCACAGGCACATGAAGGAAGAACCAATACACTCAGAGCATGTTAACCAGCACATTAAAATCTGTACCTGAAGGCAGAATAGGTGACTATTACAGGGTTACAAGATGGAAACTGGGGAAAGCAGACTGGAGTAAATTTGCATGTTGTGATGAGGAGTTTAATAGGATTGACATGTCAGGGGAAGTGGCTGAAATAAATGAAAGTATTATCAAAGCTATATTAAATGAGCATCAGGAGCAACTGGAACGAGTATTAGTAAAAAAGAAAGTTAAAATGGTACCACGGTGGAACAAAGAATGTTCTGAAGCCATCAGAAATAGAAATAAAATAAAAATAAAAATAAATCATTCAATGTCAAATTGACTAGATTATGAAAGGGCTCAGTAGTAAGGAAGGTAATCAAAAGGGCAAAAAAGATGTATTGGAGAGAATTCTGTTCAACTATTGGAAGAACATCACCACTAGATAAAGTGTGGGGAATGATTAATAGAATGAGGGGAATCAGGCAAGATAAGGACTTTCCAGAGCTGAAGAAAGGGGAAGAAATAGCTTGTGAGAATAAGGAAAGATGTTGGTAAAGAACTTTGTTAAGATTCATAGTTCAGATAATTCGACAGAAGACGGTAAAATCAGAAGACAGAAAACATTAGATAGGTATCCGGAGGTACGTAAACGCTAATCAGAGTCCTCTAGATGAGCTGCCTGAGCTGAGGAGGGCTCTGAGTAAGTGTAAAAGAACGGCTCCTGGAAAAGACAATACAAGCTATACTATGATAGAACATTTAAATGGTTCTGCATTGGGTAAAGTACTGGAGTTATTTTACAAGGTTTGTGAGGAGGGTAAGCTTCCAGTAGGGTGGAAAGAATTTAGAAACCTGGGAATGATTCTACAAATCCAGATAACTATAGACCGATAGCTTTAACTTCACATGTGTGTAAAACCATGAAAAATGAAAATGATCCAGAAAGAATAACATATTACTTGAAAAGAAATGAGCAGTGTTTGGAAACGTCTGAGCTTCGGGATCTCGACACAGCGGCGACACGTCAGTATCGAGCGTCCCATCCCTACTACAAAGTGTAGATAAACCCCGTACTTACCAGTTACCAGGCTATCGTAAACCCACAAACTAAGGAAGTGCAAGCAGACGGGAGCACAGTAAAGACGCCAAACTTATAGACGATAAGTAACAAAGGAAATTGCCAGTTTTGGTTTAAAAAAGCGTCTTCACTCTCTGCAGAGCAAACGTAGACTTCACACTGTAACATAAGTTAGACCATGAGTGGATTGATTCTGATATATTATCTGTTTCCTGTTGTTGAAAAGAGCATCGCTTTCTTTTGATGGATATTCGCCTGTTTCTTTTCACATCAGTTACTATGTGTTTTATAGCGCTGTCCGACGGTGAGTCCATAAACAGAAGGTCGCCGGTGAAACTAATCTTGGCTTTCACTCAGCAGCTACCAGCGGTTATTTATTTGGGAACCAATCATTTTTGAGATGCACATGTAGTATCAGGTTAACTGCTGAGGTAGGAACCTTGTGCAGGTGGTTGATTGCAGGGAGGAATAATAAAGCCGGGGTTCAACCGACACGCTGCTGTGGTCCTTGTGTAGAGCCTCCCAGGGGCGTTTCCAGGCTCTTGAAACATTGGGGGCTTAGCCCAGCGCAGAAATCTTTCATGTATTCACCCCCCACCACCCCGTTGCCGCTTACCCAAAGTACGTCTGTAAAGCAACAATAAATGACCTCTACACAGTAACTCTAACAACTGTCTCATTTTCTTATTATTATTATCAGGGGGTCCTTCACTGATTTTCTGGTGGAAAAGTCTTTATTTTTAGAAGGGGAAGGTCAAAATGTAGGTGTCTGTGACAATTCAGAATAGAAAAATATAATAGAATGTAATGCAGTAATCAGTAGCTCATTCTTTTTTTACCTTAAGTTACTTTTTTTTAATACAGAGATTTCTTCTATATTTACATTGGATTGCAGGCTTATTGTGCAAATAAACCTTTCTCGTAGCATTTTTATTCATTAATTAACATTTCTTGGTGCAAGCTGTTTTTCAGAACATTTTTAACAAATGCGTTTAAAAAGTGGTGGCTACATGTCCCCAGCGTCCCCACTGTGAATGACCCTCCCTCCCTGCTCCCTCCCTACAGGTTGAGCTACTCCATGCTTACCACTTCACCTCTGCTCTCCTCCTGCTCTCTCGCTGTCCCTCAGCACTGTCACTTTCACTCAGTTTCACTGTCCCAGGCCTCCACCTCTGCCTGGTCCGGGCTCTCCTTTACTCCTTCAAGGTCCGGTGCCTGCATTATGCAGGGTAGGCTAGCTGATGTTGAGGCTAGAAGCTCCAGTACCAAACATATCGGTTATTTTCGCCCATTTGGGTTTTTTTTGGCCCACAACACAAGAAACAGCTCGAGCAGAGGGGGAGGGAGTGGGGGCTAGTAAGAGATGTGATTGGGCCAGCCCAATGTCAGTATAGGCATTTGCTTTATGGGCCGATCGTTGGCCCATTTTTTAAAATCAGTTAGGCTATATAAATAAATAATTTACGTTACACCGGCCCTAAAGGTCCGTCGGCCTACCGGATATTTGACCGGTAGCCTATGCTAGATTACCCATGAGGATACCCCCATTAGACCGTCTCACAGACACACAGCCCGTCTGGGACTCCAACGAGACAGTAAAAAGGGAGTTCCCAAAGCTTTTCTGTGGATTAGGCAAAATGGAGGGCGAGTACTACATAGTCCTGAAACCAGGCGCTCAGCCTTTCTCCCTCCCACTCCTGCCAAAGGTCAGAGAGGAGCTGGACCGTATGGAGCAGCAGGGAGTTATCTCAAAGGTGGAGGGGCCCGCTGAATGGTGTGCGCCTATAGTGGTGGTGCCGAAACGCACGGGCAAGGTGAGAATATGCACCGATCTCACAGAGCTGAACAGACAAAGCTGAAGTTATGAGAGAGAAGCACCCCCTCCCCTAAGTTGAACATCTTAGGACAGCTTGCTGGGGCCAAAGTGTTTTCAAAGCTAGACGCCAACGCAGGCTTTCGGCAGATTCCACTGTCCAAGGAGTCATCTCTGCTAACCACTTTCATAACTCCGTTCGGGCGGTATTGTTACAATCGCCTCTCGTCAGCACCAGAACCCTTCCAGAAGCGCATGTCACGCATCCTGGAGGGCCTGGAGGGTGTTCTGTGTCAGATGGATGATGTGCTCATTTGAGGAGCCACACAGACGGAGCATGATGAGAGACTGTGGAGAGTACTGTGACGGGGCAGGAGTGACGCTCAACGACAAGTGTGAGTTTTCCAAGAACAGGATAAAGTTCCTGGGGCAGGTCATTGAGGCATCAGGAGTCAGCGCTGACCCTGATAAAGTGAGCGCGGTAAAAGCCATGCCAGCGCCCAGTAACGTCAGCGCGGTGAGACGCTTCCTGGGGATGACAACCCACCTGGGGAAGTTCCTGCCCCACTTGGCTGAGAGAACGCTGTAGCAGGTCTAAAGCTATGTATGATTTTAATACAGTTATAAAAATTTATATTTCCGGGAATATTAATTCATGCCTCGAAACTAAGGGCACCACCCGATATTCCGTTCGCCCAGGGTCTAGTGATTCCCTGAGTATGGCTAATAATTAGACAATTATTCACTAGTGATCAGTTAGTTAACAATCGCTCAATTATCTTAAATCAGTCAATCTCATATCGAAGGGTAAATTCTCTTGGCAGGGACTTGGAGACAGGCAATACACACACACTTCCTTTGATTACAGTCAATTTATTAACTAACTAAGGTGAGAAATCAACAATGGCTAAACAATGAGAATGGGTTCTATTGTGGGGAGCGTTTGACTCATGCGGCAGCTAATGAACGCAATTAGATGATACTAATTAAATTTGTCTAGGAGTTTAGGACTAAAGATAATGGATTAACAGCTATTGGACATCACTGATCACAGAATGCAGGGTTTTGGTCTTACTGCGTGTCGCTTCTCCCAGCCGGGTGTTGGTCAACGGCCTCACGCTGGCTGAGATCCACGCGTTCTCGGTTAGGACAGCATAAAGCTGTCGGCCAGTCGCTTTCTCTGCCAGGGAATTGCTCCGGGGGTCCGTCTTTTGTCGGCTTTAATGGAGAAACTCGCAGTGGGGCCCAACCCCGGTGCGGGTCAAAGGTTTGGTCGTCCTTTGTTACCCCCTGCCACGTGCCTGGGTCTGAGGAGGGATAAGGCTTAAAAAGAACTTGGTCGTTCTTGAATTAAAACTAGTGTAACTTAACGGTCCAATAACTTTTAACATACAAAAGAAAAGAAAAGAAACATAAGCAAGTAAAGTTTCTGGAACGAGGGAGAGCTGTGGTCGCGGTGCTTCGCGTGTGAGTGAACCAGCGTGCGTTTCGCTGTTTTGTCTGTTGGGGCGTGTTTCCCAGAGGGCAGTCCTTTGTTTCCCAGAGGGGGCTTTGTTTTCGGTTTCCCGAGGGACTGTCTTTCTTTAGACATATTATTGTAATCAAATATCTTCCCACAGTCAAACCTCAATTGTCAAAGTTTAAACATTTGATAACAGGAAAACAATTGTCAGTAGTTAGACCTTAAAATATTAGCATTTCAGAATGATATCAGAGGAGAGGAACTTAACTAGCTTTCATGGATATATTGGCTGTTACACGTTCTTAGAGAATATAAGCAAGATACATGAATGGCATTAGATTATTGACAAGATAAATTTCAGAGTGACATTTAAACATTAAACGGCATTTCAGACGATGGCATGTAATACTTATTTTGTCCACTTGGGGGAGCTCAGGTTACATGACGATAGCTTGGATTAACCCTAAGACAATCTTTGCTCAGGAGCTGAGGAATTTGGTTAGTTAACACTAAATTCAAGCTGGCACATTAATCGAGTATAGGATGACATTTCTTAATCATATCCTTTCTAAAGGAATTGTCAGAAAGTATTGTGAACAAGCATTGGTGACGCATAAAATGAAGGAATGTCATTAACCTTGCTGAAAATTAAAACACTGCAAAATTTACTTATTTAGATTCTTTTCAGCAACAATATCAACAACAGATAGCAACAACATGGTAACATAACTACTAACCTAAGAGGCAGCACCACTACTAACTTAGCAAGGATTATTATTTAAAGAGAACAACAGTTTATATGAAGCATTGTTTTAGTTCAAGAAGGTCGCAATCCTGGTTTATCACGTTTGCACATCAACTAAAAGAAGAGACGGGAGTGGTGTTTTATGGCCCAGCCATTCGATGGGAAAAAGGGACCAGAAGTCCGGTACTTTGATGTCCTGAGGCACCCTATAGGGAGAGGGATTGGACACTTCTTTTTGCTGTCCTGCTAAGTGTCTATTGACACCTTTACGGCGTCCTTAAGCAATGCATGTCTGATTGAGTCTCTGCAGACCCTTACCGAACCCCAGGCGATGTCTCTAGTTTTTGCATGTCAAAAGGCCAACCTCCAGGAGAGGAAAACTTTTCTACCCCCCTCCTTTTTCTCAGAGAGAGAGGGAAGGGATTTTTGAGTCTCCAAATTATTTGATAGAAAATGCACAAATCCAGTACCACTGTTGGTTCACAACAACGCAACCTCTCAGAGACCTGCTGAGAAAGTCCAGTATGTGGGCCTGGGGGCCGCAACAACAGCAGGCCTTCGATAGCATCAAAGAAGAGCTGACGAAATCCCCGGGGCTTGCATTGTATGATCCTAACCCAGAAACGCTTGTCTCCGCTGACTCATCCTCATGTGGGATGGGCGCCGTTCTTCTCTAGCGGCAAACACACAGAGTGGAAACCTGTGGCGTATGCCTCGAGAGCCGTCAGCAGCGCTGAGCAGCGATGTGCCCAGATTGAGAAGGAGGTGCTGGCATCAACATGGGCCTGAGAGAGGTTTGCAGAGTTCCTCATCGGGAAGAATTTTCACTTTGAAACTGACCACAAGCCCCTGATTCCTCTACTCGGCTCAAAGAGCTTAGATGAACTTCCTCCATGCATACAGCGTCTGCGCATGCGTCTAATCAGGTTTGCCTACACCATATCACATGTGGCTGGCAAAGACATTGCAACTGTGGATGTGCTGTCCCGAGCTCCAGTCAGACACACTGCAGAAGGAGGAAATCAAGCTCTATGTCGACTCTGTCATAGCGAGTCTCCCAGCTACAGAAAAGAGGTTTAGAGAAATTCAGAGACACCAGGACGATGACCTCACACTCCAGCAGTTGAAGAAATTCTGTGTGGAAGGATGGCCAGATAAATTCTCCACTGAAAGAGAGTTCCAGCCCTATCTGCCATTTTCAGGTGAGCTCACAGTCCAAGATGGTCTACTACTGTACGGCAGCAGGATAGTCATCCCAGCATCACTCAGGGCAGACATCCTGTCCAAGCTGCATGAGGGCCACCTGGGAATAACAAAATGCAGAGAGCTGACACAAATGATAGAGAAATGTGATGTGTGTAGCCGTGAGAGAGTAAATCTCAAAGAAACGATGATGCCTACTGAGTTCCCGCCAAGACCATGGTCTACTGTAGG
>NW_025739582.1:0-1026 GCF_021292245.1 Micropterus dolomieu
TATCCCCTATCATAGGTATTGATACTGTAACCTGAAGTTGTGCCCCCCCCCCCCCCCCGCACCCCTTGAGGCAGATAAAATTAAAGTTACATAACAGTGGTCTCTACACTTAAAAAAAACAGAGGGTTAAGTTGAATACAAATAGAAGTACAGTTAGTTTTTAGTATATTGATTGTCAGTTTGCAGACTTACTGAGGTAAGGATGCATTGACTTCATCCGCCTGATCGGTTTCAGTACTGATACTGACCCCACTAAATGTATCAGGTACTGACCATGACATGACTAATCCACATTAAATACGGTTTCCTCACCAATGCCATTAAAATTCACAGTTTTTGTTTTCTGTTACATTCATTCAGTCAAGGCCGGCTGCCAAATCAGTTTTTAGTGCCACACAGATAGTGAGATATTCAAATTGAAAGGAGCATTGGTATGAGTATATATACACCACAAACACAGATTAAATTAGATCATTACTACTCCGATAACATACTGAGTTGAGGTATTGATATCAGGAGAGTTAAAGATGATCAGTCCATCCCTGAACAGAGGAGAATATCTGAAGGATATTGTTGGTATATGTCTATGAAGATTCTCAGTCATCCAGGTCATAGTTATCCAACGAAGGTTAAAATCAAGGGCAACTGGACTTGGTTGAAGATACTGGAAGACATTTCGTCACTCATCCAAAGGACTTCTTCAGTTCTGACTGACTGTCCTTTCATCACTTCCCAGGAAACTCAACAAACGTAACCTATTGGCCTCAGGTGAAGATACCAACGATGGTCGTTCAGTCTTGGCCACAGGTAGTCTTAACGACTGTAACGACTGTCGTCACAGAAACAAGGAACACTAACGAACCAGCGGTATCGATGACCCGGGCCAACGACCCCACTGAGGTTAAATAGCTGAGTTTCCCTGCCAGTCAGTCAGAACTGAAGAAGTCCTTTGGATGAGGGACGAAACGTCTTCCAGTATCTTCAACCAAGTCCAGTTGCCCTTGATTTTAACCTTCGTTGGATAAC
>NW_025739584.1:0-736 GCF_021292245.1 Micropterus dolomieu
TAAATGAATATTTCTAAGTTTTGGTAAATGGTCACATCTGTATACAGAAGATCCTCTGAACTAACATTTGTTTTTAAATTGAAGTTTACTTGTTGAAGCAGAAATATTTCTTTGCTTTCTGTAAGTTTCAATGTGTTTTCACAAAGAATTTCTGATCACTGATATTGATCCTTCAGAACACACACACACACACACACACACACACACACACACACACGTGTTCACATGAATAGGTGTATGAATGTTGTGCTGACATTATGATGATCCACTAGTGCTGGACGATTTCACCTAAAATCAAAATCACCATTAATTGAACAATTATTTAATTTTTTAATGTTGTTTTTTGTTGTCGGGTTTTTTTTGCCTTCATATTTCAGTGACAAGGTTTGTACAGTAAAGTTGTTCCTGACATTGTGAGTCAGAAGTCAGCTGTTCATCAGAGTGATGGCTTGTGGGAAGAAACTGTTCCTGAGTCTGTTGGTTTTGGCGTACAGAGCTCTCTTGCGCCTACCAGTGGGGAGAAGCTGGAACAGGTTCTGTCCGGGGTGAGATGGATCTGCAGTGATGTTTCTGGCCCGTTTCCTGACTCTGGAAATTCCTGAAAGTCCTGAATGGAGGGCAGGTTGGCACCGATGATCTTTTGTGCAGTCCTGACTGTCCGTTGTAGTCTGCTCCTGTCCTTTTTGGTGGCAGATCCAAACCAGACAGTGATGGAGGTGCAGAGAACAGACTGGAT
>NW_025739585.1:0-1545 GCF_021292245.1 Micropterus dolomieu
CTGTGTACGTGTGTGTCTGTGTCTGTGTCTGTGTACGTGTGTGTGTCTGTGTCTGTGTACGTGTGTGTGTCTGTGTACGTGTGTGTGTACGTGTGTGTCTGTGTACGTGTGTGTGTCTGTGTACGTGTGTCTGTGTACGTGTGTCTGTGTACGTGTGTCTGTGTACGTGTGTGTGTCTGTGTACGTGTGTGTGCCTGTGTACGTGTGTGTGTGTGCCTGTGTACGTGTGTGTGTGTGTGTCTGTGTCTGTGTACGTGTGCCTGTGTACGTGTGTGTGTCTGTGTACGTGTGTGTGTGTGTCTGTGTACGTGTGTGTGTCTGTGTACGTGTGTGTGTGTGCCTGTGTACGTGTGTGTGCCTGTGTGTGTGTGTTTGCAGCTTTCTTGTGCATCACCTTCAGAAGAGGTTTCCTTCTCGGATGACAGCCGTGTAGTTTGATGCAGTGTGCGGCGTACGGTCTGAGCCCTGACAGGCTGACCCCCCAACCTCTGCAGCAATGCTGGCAGCACTCATACGTCTGTTTCCCAAAGACAACCTCTGGATATGGCGCTGAGCACGTGCACTCAACTTCTTTGTTCGACCATGGCGAGGCCTGTTCTGAGTGGAACCTGTCCTGTTGAACCGCTGTATGGTCTTGGCCACCGTGCTGCAGCTCAGTTTCAGGGTCTTCTCACAGCCTCGGCCATCTTTATGTAGAGCAGCCGTTCTTTTTTTCAGATCCTCAGAGTTCTTTGCCATGAGGTGCCATGTTGAACTTCCAGTGACCAGTATGAGGGAGTGTGAGAGCGATAACACCAAATTTTACACACCTGCTCCCCATTCACACCTGACACCTTGTAACACCAACAAGTCACATGACACCGGGGAGGGAAAATGGCCAATTTGGACATTTCTGTGTGATGTGTTATTTTGAGGGGACAGCAAATTTACACTGTTATACAAGCTGCACACTCACTACATTATATTGTTGCAAAGTGTCATTTCTTCAGCATTGCCACATGAAAAGACTAAAATATATTATTTATATATTTACAAAATCTGAGGGGTGTACTCACTTTTGTGAGATACTGTATCTACATGCCAAAATTCAGTTCTAGCGCCACCTACTGAAAACAGACGGTAAGTACTGTGTGACACACATCATGGGATTTGAAAGAATTGTGTGTTCCCAACTTGACGTACTGGGATATAATGTGTAATTTACAGGTGTTCTCTAGCACCACATTGGGGACACAAAGCGATATTTAACTCTTTCTTGCAGCGTCTGAAGTGCATGAAAATTCTTAGTCTCATTGGTCGATGGAAATTGTACGCGCGTCGCGGTGAGAGGGCCCGTCCAATGTTGCTTGCAGCTTTAATGTTGAAATTGTTTTTTGAAATGGTTATTTGTGTTTCCTACCACTTTAGAATGTGATAATTTATTTAATAAAGTCTTACCTTAAGTAAAGCAGGTCAGACAATTCCTGGTGTTTAGGCCATCAACAGGTTGATTTTGTTGCTCACACATTTGCAGTTGTAGCTGTTGGAGGGGCCCATTACTTTTGA
>NW_025739586.1:0-921 GCF_021292245.1 Micropterus dolomieu
GCCCGCGTGACCCCCCCAACAAAGACTCTGGGACTATGACTCTCCTGGCCTTCTTTGCTATGAAGGCCAGGGAGTCAGAAGAAGCACGGGCAGCCAGTCTGCGGCCTACTAGTGTGGAGGCTAGTTTCCCCCCCGGCTCCACGTCTGATCCACCTCCAGTAAGGCCAGCTGGAGGGCGACGTGGACCCCGCCGTCGAGGAGCAAGGACGTCAGTGGTCTGACCAGCACCAGCTCCGTTGGTGGCCCAGCCGACTCTTCCTGTTCCTCGTGCTGCGTCGGTGGACCGACCGGCTTCAGCCCCGCCGGTGGTCCGGCCGACCCCTGCTCCTCGTGTTCTGTTGGCGGACGGACCGGCTTCAGCCCCGCCGGTGGTCCGGCCGACCCCTGCTCCTCGTGTTCTGTTGGCGGATGGACCAGCAGCCTCATCCCTGACTCCCCCGCTGCTGTCGCGCTGCCAGCCCCTAGCCTTGCTCTCCGGCCTCTGGAGAGGTCGCCACGCCCGGCTCTCCGGCCTCTGGAGAGGTCGCCACGCCCGGCTCTCCGGCCTCTGGAGAGGTCGCCACGCCCGGCTCTCCGGCCTCTGGAGAGGTCGTCTCGCCCCCTAGCCCGTCCCTCGGGCCGCCCGCCCGAACTCTCTGGCCCGCCACGCCCGGCTCCCCGGCCTCTGAGGTCGCCACGCCCGGCTCCCCGGCTTCCCTCGTTTCATCCCTTAGCCCAGCCCTCGGGCCGCCCGCCGGACCCTCCGGGCTCCCCTGGCCAGCCCTCGGGCCGCCCGCCGGACCCGCCGGGCTCCCCTGGCCAGCCCTCGGGCCGCCCGCCGGACCCGCCGGGCTCCCCTGGTCCGCCCTCGGGCCGCCCGCCGGACCCTCCGAGCACCTCGGGCCGCCCGCCGGACCCTCCTGGCTGCCCGGGTCCGCCCTC
>NW_025739587.1:0-1105 GCF_021292245.1 Micropterus dolomieu
GCTGCTGACTCTCAACTCTCTCCCTTGATGTATAGATGAGCATTTTCCTCTCTTTTCCTCCTGAAGTCAAGCATCAGTTCCAGAACCAGGTTCTTTTAGGCAGCTGCTATACCGACACGGAACCTGCAACTTTTAAAAGTTGATCCCCGATTGCAAAGTGAAAATATGTTTTACTTGTGCAGAGAACTGGTTTCTTGTGTTCTGAGCTCACAGTCAGTGTCACTGTTTTACCTCTCAGACTGACTGAAGTCCAGAAGATGAGTGTTTGTGTGGAGGAAGAGGAGGACGGAGCAGAGTCTGCAGGATCCAGCTCTCTGTCTATGAAGAGTGACCGGTCCAAAGATGGTATTCCTCCTGACTTCAGTAATGAACCTGGACCCTCAGACACAAAGTAAGAGAACTGATCCCAACTCATTTATAGGACTCATGTCCAGTTTCCTCTGACAAAGCCATGTTTGCTTTATTTTGTGTCTGGATATTAAAATGTCTCCTAAAATTTATTTGCTGCCTAAATTTAACAAACTATTTGTGCCACAAAGAGAAATCATTGGTCCGTCTTCCTCTTAGTCTCTGTGAGCTGTCAGTCACCTGGAGAAGCTGGAATCTGATCTGAGAGACTAATAGAAACTTTTGAACCTCCTAATTTTCTACAGCAGCAGCAGTTTGTGTGTTTAGAGCTTCATAAATGGATTCATCAGATGATTTATCAAAGATTCATGTGATATGAAGAAAAACATCTTGGTGTTTGCAGAGTTCAGTCCAACAGACAGAGAGCAGAGTCCTCAGGATCCAGCTGTCTGTCTATGAAGAGTGACTGGTCCAAAGGAAAACCTCCAGACTTCAGTCCTGAACCTGGACCCTCAGACACAAAGTAAGAGACTGTTTTTACTGTAAACTGACCTGATGGAAGATGATGCATTGAGGATGAAGACAAAATGTTCTGCTAACAGATTTATATTCCTGATGCAGAACTATTAGTGCAGATACTGTTTCAAACTAAGATGGATCTGATTTGATTTCTGGAGCAAAACACCTGAGAACCTCCATTTCAGAATTTACACTTCAAGAACATCTTCATATATTTTTGCCCTCACGTTGACGTCAC
>NW_025739588.1:0-680 GCF_021292245.1 Micropterus dolomieu
GAGGGAGCGAAAAAGAAGTCGGGGGAGGGAGGGAGCAAAAAGAAGTCAGGGAAGGGAGGGAGCGAAAAAGAAGTCGGGGGAGGGAGCAAAAAGAAGTCGGGGGAGGGAGCAAAAAGGAGCAAAAAGAAGTCGGGGGAGGGAGCAAAAAGAAGTCGGGGGAGGGAGGAGGACAGTGAGGTTAGCTGCCACTAAGCGGCATCACTTTTTCTAGCTCTTTGGGAAACGACAGTCTTCTCTTGGTCTTGAGAAACTGACACCCTGTAACCTAAAGCACATTTACTGACAGAATATTTTCCTCTGCTCGCGTTCACCGTCACTTTCTGCAGCTCAGACAATCAAACAAATGACTGACTGACTCCTGAAATCCACTGACGCCAGGAATCAACAGCAGTGTCCCCCAGATTCATTCAGGAGCGGCTGAGGAGCCGCACGACATAAACAGTCGCTACACAGAATGAAACGACGTCTGAAATGTAACTTCTTAAAACCACAACTCTGCAGTGGGAATGAAATAAATATTTAGTTCACGGAAACCTCTTGGTGGCCATTAAACAACAGTCGGCATGACAGCTCCCAAATTAATAATGAACCTGTAATGAAGCAGTACCGGTGTCTATCGCTTGACCAAATGTTGTGTTATCATTACCTTTAAAGTTACGCATTAGCTTTCTTACCGTTTG
>NW_025739589.1:0-1519 GCF_021292245.1 Micropterus dolomieu
CTCGTCAGCCTGCCACACCTGCCAGTAATCAACCTCATCCCAGCCTGTATTTCAACCCCGGTTCTCCACACCATCCTTGCTTGATCGTCGTTGCTCCATACCCGGTGCCATCCCCACGTTCAGGCTTTCATGTTTCTTGTTTTTTCACGTTTACCCTGTACCTTGTTGCTGTCTTCCCTAACCTTGTCCCTCTGTCTGTTCTCCACCCAGGTACACTCACCCTCGTCCTCCGTTCGGCTGGGCTCATCCACTGGCCCACTCCTCTTTGGACCTCCCTCACGGCGTCCTCCCTGTTCCCCCGCCTCTCCACGCTTCCTCGGCCCCTGTGTTCCCCAGCTCTCTGGCCCCCTGTCTCCTTGGTTCCCCGTGCCTGTACTTCCCCGACGTCCTCCTCTCCCTCCAGTCCCTCTCACCCTTTTTCCTCCAATAAACCTCCTTCCTTCTGAGTGCTGCATTTGGGTCCTCTCTGTCCACACACCACACCCCGTAACAGAACCAACTTCATTCCACAGACTCTAAAAACTAATTCAAGTAACATTTAGTCATTACTTAAATATATATATTGTTGTGAATTAAAAAATCAAGTTCTGAGATACTGTTAGACTTTTTACTTGTAATTGTTATTTTATTGAGCTTGGATGACACACAAATTATGCCTATTGATTCAATATAATATCATGACTTGTCAGCGTTTAACATTTTCAGTTAATCAAAAAATAATTAAATTTCTGTTAACGTATAATACAATTTGTTGACATGTAAAGGGCCCACAATTTCCCTCTCTTGCATGTGCAGGCATGTTCAAGGCAGACGAGTGACCACAGGGCCACAGCTGAAACTCATTTAAGCATAATGTTTTGAATGGTAAGTAATTTTATGTTTAATTACACATTATTTGCATTCGCTCAGGATTCTGTTGGTGATAGCCTACTGTAACCGAATACCGAAATCTGGAAGTCCTTACTCTGAAATTAGAGTGGTGACCGGTTCAAGATGGCGGCCCCACGGCTCGTGTCTATGGGATTACCCATTAGCCACCTCTCCAGTTAGCATGTAGGCTAGCAACATTTAACTACAAGTATCTACGTTAGCCAGTTAGCTGGCTAAGAAATAAATACTAAAGATAACTCGCTAACACACAACTTAACTCTTGCAGAGATCAACTTAATTATTAAGTTCATGTTACCTAGAAATGTGTTTTAATGTGGCCAAAAAGCTTCTTCGCCTAACTTAAAACATTATGTTGGATCAACTTAAATACTTGCATTCATGTTGACAATTATTAAGTTCATGTTACCTAGAAATGTGTTTTATTGTAGCCTAAAAGGTAATTCATCATACTCACAAATACAAAACATTGCTTTGAATTCATGTAATTCTGCCAGCAGTCTTAATTAAAAAATTCTAGTGGAAAACGTTACATTATTTTTTTTGTTGACCCAATGTTTTATTTTTTAGAGTGCAGTAGCAATAGAACAAAGACTAAAAACCTGCTCCAAACAGTGTGTGTGTGTGTGTG
>NW_025739590.1:0-2738 GCF_021292245.1 Micropterus dolomieu
ACGTGCTGGTGTGTATGGGACTAAAAGTTCAGAAATATAACAAGGCGAGAGACCATGAAGAGCTTTAAAAGTGATCAATAGAATTTTAAAGCCAATTCTAAAACATACTGGGAGCCAGTGTAATGAAGCTAAAATAGGAGTAATGTGGTCATATTTCTTTGTTCTGGTTAAAAGCCTGGCAGCTGAGTTCTGGACAGTCTGGAGTCGATCAATAGATTTTTGGGTTAAACAGGTGAAAAGGCTGTTGCAATAATCCAGGCGTGATGAGATGAAGTCGTGTAAAATGGTCTCGGTGTCCTTAAAAGTTAACATAGATCGTATTTTAGATATATTTCGAAGCTGGTAAAAACATGATTGCACTAGCTTTGTGGTTTGCTGATAAAAATTTTAACTACTATGAAACCAGACACCAAGATTCTTTGCAACAGGCTTAACATGATTCACTAGGGAAGTAGCACATGGCAGTATTTGCTTTGCCATCTGCTGGGACCCGATTACTAGGATCTCAGTTTTGTCTGAGTTCAGCTGGAGGAAATTATTTGACATCCAATTTTTGACTTCACAGAGGCAGTCGGTAAGTGAAGTCAGCCTGCCAGGGTCTGTGGATCTGATCATCAGCATAAATATGAAAAGAAACACCATGTCTCTGAATAATATGTCCAAGGGGAAGCAGATACAAGGAAAATAAAATGGGTCCTAAGACCGACCCCTGAGGCACACCATATTTAACTGGACAGAACGAAGAGACATAGTTGTTTACAGACACGCAAAACTTCCTATTTGACAGGTAGGATGAAAACCATTCTAGGGCAGTACCAGAGATCCCCACCCAGTGCCTCAGTCTGTCTAACATGTTGTGATCAATGGTGTCAAAAGCAGCGCTAAGGTCCAGGAGTACCAGGACTGAGCACATGCCTTCATCAGCAGACATTAAAAGGTCATGAGTGACTTTAAGCAGGGCAGTCTCAGTGTTGTACTTCCTGAAACCAGATTGAAACATTTCAAATATGTTGTTATTTTCCAGTACAGACAGCAGTTGTTTGGACGCACTTCTTTCTAAAATTTATATAAAAGGTAGTTTTGAAATGTGTCTAAAATTTTGATGGAGGGATGGCTCTAAACCAGGTATTTTTTTAAGTGGGTTTGTAATGTTGTAAACAGTTATTTCAGCAAACTTTACTTATTTCAGCCGGATATACGAATCTTGGGAGAATGTTCCATTTGCTAAGAAGGGAAGGGGGGTACACATTTGTAAAACTGGTATAATTGTGTTTATTGTTTTCAATGATTACATTATATCACTCTTAACATGTTGTGAGATTGCTTGCGGCTGAGTTCAGAGGTTATATATGTATTTCTTTATTTTTCATGTCAACATGTTGACTATGTGATCGGTGAACCCCTCCCATTGTTATGTGGTGTGTGCGCAGGAGAGGCTCTCTTTCAGTCTGCATTTGGAGCTGAAAGAGACTGGTATGTTTACAGATCGTTTTGTTAATAAAAGTATTCCCATTAGCTAAATTGTGGTCCTACAACTATGTTCTGTAAGAGCATTGTCAGACTGTTGTAATAGTATAAGCAAAAGGTTGTACTATAATGCATTTTGAAGTTATTGCAAATTAGATTAGAGTTGCGCTGCATGACCCGTGGCATTGTGGGAGATGTAGTTTTCCTTTTGGTTTTACAGAGAACAAAGTTAAGCTGTTTGTGACCTCTCTAAGGATGTGTGTGTGCTCATACATAACCACTGTAATTGTGTCACCTTGTGTTGAATAAGACGTGAGGCAGGGAACAGTTATTTTTCAGTTGTTTTATATTATTTATGCATCCTTCATATCAGTCCAAGAAGAGTGTGAACTGATGCAGTCCCTGTCACATGTTGCATCATTGCATGTATGATGGAAAAGAAATTAACACTATACGATCATTTCAGTTGATATTATATCTGTACAAATATTTTTTTTAGTCTGCATTTGGAGCTGAAAGAGACTGTAGTCCAAGAAGAGTGTGAACTGATGCAGTCCCTGTCTCATGTTGTATCATTGCTGCATTGCAGACAAAATCACTAAAGAAAGATCCAAAGAGAGAGCTGTGGTGTCGTGGTGATTTTTCTGGTGTGTCCTGACTTGCTACAGGTTCAAACAGGCAGTTATAATAATCAGGGACACAACCAGTAGATAGGGAGCTCTTAAAAACAGAGATCAAATGGGGCCTGACAGAATCCATTATTTTCAGTAAAAATTTTGTAGGTATTACATCAAGTGGGCTGGAGGACACTCTCATTTGTGATACTGTTTTTAAAAGCTCAGACAAGTCAATGGGATAAAACTGGTTAAAAGTCTCTTGTTGCTGGTGAGGAACCTCTGAGTAAGAGGCCACGGGGGTAATAGAGGCTCTGATTGACACCACCTTATTGGTAAAATAAGATAAAAACAGTTCACAGTCATCATTACTTCCAGCTGAGGCACAAGGAGGGGTTGGGTTTACCAGCTGATCCACAGTCTTAAACAGAAACCTGGGATTGTGTTTATGTGTAGTAATGAGTTCAGAAAAATAGTGTGTTCTCGCATCCTTAACCATGTTATTGTAGTTAATTAATAAATCCTTCAGACTGAGGTAATGGACTTGGAGACTGGATTTTTTCCATCTGCGCTCTGCTTTCCTGCATTCTCTTTTTAGGCTGCGAATGCTGTCATTTATCCAGGGTTGCTTACTAGCTTTAGACGTAGGCCTAACCT
>NW_025739591.1:0-1333 GCF_021292245.1 Micropterus dolomieu
TGAGAAATAAAATGAACTTTTTTGATTTTTGGAAAATGGCTGCAATGAAACAAAGAGTGAAAAATTTAAAGGGGTCTGAATACTTTCCGTACCCACTGTAAATCGGTATTGGTGTGTAGATGTCTGCGGGGTGGGAGAGTTATCAAGCACGTAAAGTTTGTTTCAGATGTGATTATGTACACTGAACAATAATGTACCCAAACAATAAAATAAATTCCTTTTATATTTCCCTGCCTTGTTGTTTATGTGTACATACAGAGGGAGAATGTGAGAACAGCACACATTTCATCGTTACTGTGTGTTAGAGCATGGGAGAACAGTGGATACTTTTAATACAGCCCACACCCCTAATACTGTGTAACTATAACAAGTAGAGAACAGAAGAAAAAGATGTTCTTTCTTTACAACTGTCTGCATAGCTTATTCATATTGTGTAATGAATGAAAATAAATAGGCTTTAGGTTTTAGGGCATTGCTACAAGAGGCTTTTTTGTGCGTCTGGACAAGATACACGTACCACAGAAAATTCGTGCACGTAGGTGAAACGTGCGGCGGGGGCTGCTTCGTTAAAGGTCACTTTCTGTTGCCAGCAGGTGGCGCTATGACTGTGGGTGAATGTCGACATGTACATGTGTTCAGGGCGGGACTCTCATCCTACATGTACACTTTGGTGCAGATGTGAGCATGTACACTGAAGTTACAACAACTTCCTGTGTCATGTTGAAGACTTGATCTTTGACGCCACACCACGGACACACCCATTGACGAAAACTTGCAAATAGCACAACTTTTCATCTTCAATGACTTTAGAAGGCACAGCAGAAATTTGAGGTCGATCCGACTAAAAAGTGTGTAAATCATCCAAAAATGGCCGTAAAATTGACGTAAATTGACTTTAGGCTATGGGTTCTTGAGGCTTTTTTGTGCGTCTTGATATGATACATGTCTCCAGCAAATTTCGGGCATGTAGGTGAACGAGGGGCTAATTTTTTCCAATTTTCTAGGTGGCGTTAGCGAGTCATTTTGCAACGGCCAACACACGGTCGTGCTCGGGCTCTAAATATATAATCTTAGCAAATTCAATAGGGACCTCACACGGTCGTGCTCGGGCCCTAAAAAACAAAAATATATATATAATCTTAGCAAATTAGATAGGGACCTCACACGGTCGTGCTCGGGCCCTAAATATATATATATAATCTTAGCAAATTAGATAGGGACCTCACACAGTCGTGCTCGGGCCCTAAATATATATATATAATCTTAGCAAATTAGATAGGGACCTCACACGGTCGTGCTCGGGCCCTAAATATATATATATAATCTTAGCAAA
>NW_025739592.1:0-5165 GCF_021292245.1 Micropterus dolomieu
TAAAGTACGAAGTGTGTAAATCATCCAAAATTTGACGTAAAATTCAAAATGGCCGACTTCCTGTTGGGTTTAGGCTATAGCTCCAAGAGACTTTTTTGTGCGTCTGGACAAGATACACGTACCACAGAAAATTTGTGCACGTAGGTGAAACGTGCGGCGGGGGCTGCTTCGTTAAAAGTCACTTCCTGTTGCCAGCAGGTGGCGCTATGACTGTGGGTGAATGTCGGCATGTACATGTGTTAAGGGCGGGACTCTCATCCTACATGTACAGTTTGGTCCAGATGTGAGCATGTACACTGAAGTTACAACAACTTCCTGTTTCATAGCGAATCATCGACGCCACGGACACGCCCATTGACGAAAACTCGCAAATAGCACAACTTTTCATGGTCAATGCCTTTAGAAGGCACAGCAGAAATTTGACGTCGATCCGACTAAATCCCTAGGAGGAGTTTGTTAAAGTACGAAGTGTGTAAATCATCCAAAAATGGCCGTAAAATTCAAAATGGCTGACTTCCTGTTGACTTTAGGCTATGGGTTCTTGAGGCTTTTTTGTGCGTCTTGATATGATACACCACTTTTACTTAGGTTCAGTGTGTAAATTTTAGTGACATCTAGTGGTGAGGGTTGCAAATTGCAACCAGTGGCTCACGGTGCATTCATGTGCTCCTCGGATGGTCCCATTTCCCGAATTGTAAAGTCAATCTTCCGACTTCAGTGTGTTCATGTGCTCTTAAGTCAGAATGTGGAATCAACAAGGACGCTACTACAAAGATGTGTTGGATTAGCATTATTAGAGCACATAAACAATATGCAGACATCTAGTTTACTGGGGCGGCTGTGGCTCAGGAGGTAGAGCGGGTTGGCCGTTAATCGGCAGGTTGGCGGTTCAATCCCTGGCTCCCCCTAGTTGCGTGTCGAAGTGTCCTTGGGCAAGATACTGAACCCCGAATTGCCCCTGGCGGCTATTCCGCCAGTGTATGAGTGAGTGTGAATGTTAGTTTCTGTTTGAGCACTTAGGCTCAGTGTATGAATGTGTGTGACTGGTGAATGCAGATGTAGTGTAAAAGCGCTTTGAGTGGTCAAAAAGACTAGAAAGGCGCTATACAAGTACGGAGCATTTACATCTACATGGACAGCAAACTAACCCTTATAACCATATTACACATTACATGTTAGCAAAACATGTATATGCATGAATCAAAGTTCTGTATACTTATATATGTCCCATGTGCACTTTATTTCTAAGGAGGAAAAAAATATTCTTCCGACAACACATGAATGCATCACTCACAGCTCACCTCTCCCTCGGCAGAGCAGTTTATCCATTTGGGCTACTGTAGAAACATGGCAGTGCAACATGGCGACTTCCATGTAAGAGGGCCCGTGGTGTATGTAGATAGAAATGGCTACTTCTAAGGTACTAAAAACATAACGGTTCATTATGTAAGGTCTTTATACACCACTGAAAACATATTTATGGATATTATATTACATTTCTGTCAATAGATCCTCCTAAATATTACACACTGAACCTTAAGTCTTTACTTTTACTTCAGAAAACAATGACAATTCTATCTTTTTTGTGAAGGATAAACTGACTTCGATGAAAGCTCGGATCAGCAAATGGATATTGACAGAATCTGCAATCAAAAATACTGAATACATTAGTTTAGATTATACATCTAAACTTCCACAGAAGGAAACACACAGAGAATCCCTCACAACTCAAACCTTTAAAACAGATGAAGAAGGAGCAGAAGACGAAACAAAAACAAAAACAAAAACAAAAGAGGCCATGTCTTTGCAAAAATCTATAACATTAGAAGACCAGCATCAAAGTGAAGAAATAAAGTATGCTATGGAGAACATGGAGAAAACAAATCAACACATTAAAAGGCTCATTATGGAAATAAATTACCTACATAGCCAGACACCAGAGACTGAAACTGGGTCACAAATTATAGTCAGGGGAACCGGAAATGTGAAGAAAGGAGTGACTGGACTGCTGGAAAATATTGAACAGAAAGACATTTTCAGGGTTAACTCCAATGTTTTCAAACATGGAATAATTACGAAGGATGGTAATAATATGAAGCAAGGAGTAACTGATGAGTCTGACTTGATAAGATTGGATGTTGAGAACCAAAAACAAAGTCAGGAATTAAGAGAAGATCTATGGACATGTCCTGAGGAGAAGGACGGAAGTTCTTGTAAAAAGGTCACAGGAAGTGCGGATATACAAAGACTTAAGGCAGAGATTTATAGAACACAAGAAATCATAAGATTAGTGAAACTAGGACTTGAAAACAAATCTGAAGAAAGTAACAGAAATCATGAGGACGGAGACAGTGAAATTGAAGGATTGCTGCAAGACATCAAACAATTCCAAACACTTTTGATAATGGTAAAAAGTGCAATGAGGCAAAATGAAATGCATTTGAAAGAAGAAATGAGAAACATGAAAACAATGAAAATGGCAGCAAAAAAACAGAAAAGAGAATTAGATCAGAGGTTGGAGAAAACTTTGAGAGAGAAAGATGAATTAGATATTTTAAAAATAAAAATGCAGAGACAAACTGAAGTGACAGAGCAGAAGTTGGAGAAAATGGCAAAAGTTAAGTGGACCATAGAGAAAATTTCTGCTGAGACAAGAAAGAAAAGTAAAGACATAGAGATTATAATGAAGGAGACCACAGAAAAACTGAGACTGTTAGAAGAACTGAACTGTAAGATTGAGGCAACAAAACAAGAACTGGAAAACAACTACCTTTTAATATCCCAGGAAAGAGTTCACCTTGAAAAATTTAAAAATGAAATCAGGCAGAGAAAGGATCAAGACTATGTATTGGAAAATACTGAGAGAGAGAAGGTAGACATAAAGAAATGTTTCAGAGGTGAAACAGATACAGAAAGGAACCAAATGACAAAGAACAGAATGGACAAAAAAATGGAGGAAATGGAAAATGAAATCTTCAGACTCAGATCAGAAAACAAGAAATTGGAGGACAATATAATAAAACCGATAATGGACAGTTTGGATGAGAAAAACAGTGAAATTGTACAACTGAAAAAGACAGTAAGTGAGCAAGTGAAACAAAAGCTTGAGAGAGAAGCGATTGAGATGATGAAAAAACAGATTCAAGTAGAGAAGGAGAATGTGAGACTAGCAAGACAACAAGCTGAGGCAGAAATACATGAGATGAACTGTTTAAGGGAGACTATTGAAAGACAGAAACAGGAGCTGGAAGACAAAGTGCAAATGACCAAAAGAGAAACAAGAGAAATAGAGCTACTGAAGTCAGAGCTGGAAACAAAGAAAAAAGAAAACAAAAAGATATTTAGGAAAAGCATGAGAAAAAAGGAGGAGAGTGACATAATGTGTTATGAAATACAAAGAAAAAAGGAATTACTGAAGAGCAAGACCAAAAAGAGAAGAAAAGAATTAGACCAAAGACTTGAGAAAACATTGAGAGAGAGGGACAAGTTAAAAATGTTGAGAATTAAACTGAAATGGCAGAAAGAAGAGTTGGCTGATGAGAAGCAAATGAGTATCAAAAAAAGAGCTACTCTTATCCAAGTATACAGAGAACATGAAAAACAAAGTCTGGAAAAGCAAGAGGTGATAAGTATCAGGGAGCACGCTGAAATGGCACACCAAAGCTCCACAGTCACAGATTCAATTGTTGACCTTCAAAACATCACACAAAAGATTCATGTGCATATGGAAATAATTAAGAAGGAAGTGGGAATTCTGGAACCTGTCAGTGTTCACTTATGGACACAGATAGAAGACCTCAAAGTAATAAATGCGGAGAACAGGGCTGTAAGAGACAACATCAACAGAATCAAATCTCAGATAATAATGGACTTTGAAAGAATTACTATACCAGCAAAAGCAAAAACAAATGAAATGGTCCAAAATAGGGATGATATAAAAAAACAACAACAGAAGCTTGAAATTGCACTAGAGAAAGTTAAAAGAGAAAAAAGAGAGATGGAAGTGTTGAATTCTGAGTTGGAAATAAAGAAAAGAGAGAATAAACACATGATCCAAAAAGGGATTCGAATAGAGGGGAAAGTGAAAGCCATGTGGGCTGAGATCGAAGGAGAAAAAAATGCCCTGAAGAAGGAGACACAGAGAAGAAAGAAAGAGCTCAACCACCGACTGGAGAGGATCATCAGGGAGAGGGATGAACTAGAGATAATGAAGATGAAACTGCAAAGAGAAAAGGATGAAAGGAAAGGTGAAATGAAAAACTCAAGCATGTCAACAATCAAAAAAGCTCAAATTCAAAATAAAAGTCTATGGGAACTCATTCAGACATGTTTGCAGAAAGCTAATCTAATGACAAAACATACTAAAGATATTAAAGGAGCGATTGAAGCTAAAAAGAAAAACATTGAGGCCCAGATAAAAATCATAACCCGAGAGAGAGGAGAAGTGGAAAAAATAAAGATAGAGATTAAAAGGAAACAGGAAATTATTGCAAGTGCTTTACAGAACATGTCACGTGAGCAAAGACATTTGGAGCAAGTGGAGATAACTAACATAAAAAAGGAAAAATCAAAAGAGTTAATGATGAAAGAAAAAGAGCTGGGGAATAAAGATCTTGAAAAGCTGAAGGCAGAGCTGAAGCAAGACAGAGAGGATCTGAACAGAATGACTGAGCTGTTGAACAAAGAGAAAGTGCACTTGGACCAGATGAGGTCTGACATCCAGAGACAAACTGACGTATTAGAACAAGAGAAACAAGACATAAAAGTGGCAAGAGACAAGTTGGAAATCACAAAGACTGAGCTGCAAAAGAAGAAGGAAAATGCAGTCAGTCTGTTTGACGAGATAAACAGAGAGAAAACCCACGTGAAAAATCTGACTCTTCGGGTTCGGAGAGAACGAGATGAACTCGAAAATGTCATGAACATGATTACCTTCAGACAAAAAGAGCAAGAGCTCAAGGAAGACGACATCAAAAGACAAACACAAGAACTGGAGACCAGTAAGAACAGTGTACTGGCAGAAAGAGAAGAACTGGAACTTTTGAGGAAGGACCTCAACAAGAAAGTAGAAGAGGTGGAATCAGCCACAAACAGCATGAGTGGAGAGCGAGAACAACTCACGAAAATGAAGACTGACAATGACAAAGGGAGAGAAATGCTTTTGA
>NW_025739593.1:0-650 GCF_021292245.1 Micropterus dolomieu
TATCTGTTCTGTTAAATTGTTCCTCTGTGACTCCAGCTTCATTTTTTGTGATGTCAGGTTCTGGTTTTCTGCAGACAGCTTGGTGTTTTGTGATGTCAGGTTCTGGTTTTCTGCAGACAGGTTTGTGATGTTGCTTTTTAAGACAGTATAGACTTGTGTCAGGTTCTCCAACTGGACTGTCAGATTGTTGTGTTCCCTCCTCAAGTTTTCATTTTCTCTTTCATGACTTAATGTAGTAACTGCAAATGGAAAATGTTCTTATTAAGTGATAGTAATAATGAAATTTTGCCATTGTAATGTTCCCACTTTGGGAAACTTTTTTTACTTCAGTATTCCAACGAAGGTTAAAGTCAAGGGCAACTGGACTTGGTTGAAGATACTGGGAGACGTTTCGTCCCTCATCCAAAGGACTTCGTCAGTTCTGACTGACTGGCAGTCAGAACTTTTAACTTAAGGTTTTTCAGCCTTTTGGGATTTGTAGGCTCTCATTATGATTCTCTAATTTATGAAATCAACAGACCCCATGAAAATAACAAACAATCAATGTTTTCCATGTTTCCCAAGCCTTTTGGTTCCTGCTGAAGCCTTAAATATTTGACATCTAGGCACTGTAATTGTAAGGAATAATTAATCAAACAGTGAATAGTGGA
>NW_025739594.1:0-1273 GCF_021292245.1 Micropterus dolomieu
AAGCTCAGTCGTGGATTTGAGGTCACTCTATTGCGCCCTGGTATACCATACCCTGCGGGCAGTCCCAATGCTGGACCTAAAGGTATGGCTACAGTAGCACTAGGGTTGTTGCACAACCGCTCCAACACTATTGCAAGTGTCTTTGGTGTCCACCACCTGCGTATCACCTCTTTCCACGGCACGTCAGGAAACTCGTCCTGCACTTGTGCCAAATTAATGAATTTTGTCAACTGCCACAATTTCTGATTTATCTCTTGTTCAGTTTGCCATTGCTCTACACCATCCTCATCCTTACAGGTTCGTTCCAACCAAAAATGTGTTCTTATTCCTTGTGTTCCTATATCTCCTTCCTGTGTGTAGTGTTCTGGCAAAAATAGCTCGTCTTCACTGCTATTTCCTTCTTCCATAAACTTTATCTCTCCTCCGCAGATATTTTAGCTATCAGTATTCTTTTCTTCACAAATATTTAATCAGTATTGCTGCTTCAGGAGCCTTTAATAATATTTACAAAGTTTTAATTGTTAAACAACTTTCTCACACTAGTCAATCAAATTAATACATAGACATTATTTATTTTACACGCCTTTCCCTACTATCAGACACTCAATTTTAATTTTACATTGATTAAATATTTTCAAGTATATACTTTACCCTTTTCACTCTACCTATTCTATTTCAGCAGTATTTACATGCACGTACGTCTTCTGACTCCTATCTCCTGCCGGCTTCTGACTTTTATGTACATTACCTAGGCTTTCAGCTGAATAGTCTGATCCACTTCCTCAACACAGACTTAATTTACACTGCCTAGGTTTTATTTCCAAATTAATTAGCCTGATTCACTTCCTCAACACAGACTCAATTTACACTGCCTAGGTTTATTTCCAAATTGGTGGACCTGATTCACTTCCTCAACACAGGCCCAATTTACACATAATATAGCCTCTCAATCCACTTCCTCAACATGAGGGCTTAGACAGAAATGATTCACTTCCTCAACACAAAATCTGTCTTTATAAATCGCTACTCAATCCACTTCCTCAACATGAGCGCGTAAAACTTCTTTTTACTTTGAGCACGCTTTATTCTCCTATCCTGCCGCAGTCCTATTTAGGCTCCTAGCGGTAACGTGCTATAGTACATCCGCCCGTTCAGTCCGAACCTACCATCGAAGAGCCCCAACACTCAGTTGAAATCCTGCGATATAAGCTCGCGGTAGCCACGTGATGACTATTTTATTAGCCTATTTTTGCCCATGCAGCCCCGAGCCAGT
>NW_025739594.1:1293-2892 GCF_021292245.1 Micropterus dolomieu
TTTATATCACCATATCAACTCTATTCATCTGTTATCCTTAAGCTTTATGTTAGTTTAATATTAGATCAGTTATTCAACTGTCATTATTTTATACTTTTTATCTAATGGTCTTAAACATGAGGCTTCAAGACTCAAACTATTAGTATTATTATTTTAGGCCTTGGTAACATTTATATGCACTTTTTCTTAACACACAGCTATCAACTATTTTCAGCAATATTTACATGCACGTACGTCTTCTGACTCCTATCTCCTGCCGGCTTCTGACTTTATGTACATTACCTAGGCTTTCAGCTGAACTAGTCTGATTCACTTCCTCAACACAGACTCAATTTACACTGCCTAGGTTTATTTCCAAATTGGTGGGTCTGATTCACTTCCTCAACACAGACTCAATTTACACATAATATAGCCTCTCAATCCACTTCCTCAACATGAGGGCTTAGACAGAAATGATTCACTTCCTCAACACAAAATCTGTCTTTATAAATCGCTACTCAATCCACTTCCTCAACATGAGCGCGTAATACTTCTTTTATCTTTAAGCACGCTTTATTCTCCTATCCTGCCGCCGTCCTATTTAGGCTCCTAGCGGTAACGTGCTATAGTACATCCGCCCGTTCAGTCCGAACCTACCATCGAAGAGCCCCAACACTCAGTTGAAATCCTGCGATATAAGTCCGCGGTAGCCACGTGATGACTATTTTATTAGCCTATTTTTGCCCATGCAGCCCCGAGCCAGTAAGTGGAGCGCCCCAGCACTCAGCTGTGACCCTACAACTCTCCGATTCGGCGGTATCCGCAAAAATGCTTAAATTCTTATCTCTTCATCAGCTCACTTCGCCTATGCAGTCCTGTTCTGATGGGATCGAAGCTCCCCGACACTAAGTCGAAGCGTTGCGATTCTTAAAAACAGCGGTATTCACGATAATGGCTGGAAAACTCTTATTTTACTTACCCTTACAAGCAAACAATTAAACACAAAAAGCGCATCTACTCTACTAGCTTTACACACTTTGACATAGACATATTCCGCACCATGGTTCACACACACACATGCAAATTTAGCTGCTATTGCATTTTGCCTGCATTTAGATTTGCACCGACTCTACCCCTCCAGCGTTTACCTTCTTTCTTTATTTAGTTTCAATTCACCATTAAAATCCAAATTTCGTATTTTAGTAAAATATTTTATACTTAATTTACTGCTTTTTGCACTCAAAATTTATTCTAGGTTCAAGATTGAGGAGACTTTAAGATTCACACCTGGGCGGAAAATCCCGTATTCAGACACAGTTAAAATGCAGAATTTTGGTTAAACAGGTATTCTGCTTACCTTTTTTATGTGGCCACGTGTCTCAGATACAGGCTGTCCGTCCCGGTCAGAAACTCTCGGCCTCTGGACTCAATCTCCTGGCTGGCCTCGCCAATTGTCGGGTCGGAAATAAGGACCGGCCGGGCCAGTAAAAGACCTGGTCCCTACCCTAACCAACGTAATAAACTCAATAAAATTACTCTATTAGATTTCTTCTTTAGTCAAAAAACGGCGTAGTCAAAAACTTCACTGGAGACGGTCAAGAGTCGGTGCAAAAGAGTTTA
>NW_025739595.1:0-1076 GCF_021292245.1 Micropterus dolomieu
ATATAGAAACAAGGGGAGCTGCCTGAGTTTCTTTCAATGAATTGTTTCATTCTAGTTTCTTGGTTGTGTGGCTTTACAATTAAATGTCTTTTTCCTTTTCGAGGCATGAAGGCCGACCAAATTCTAAAGTTTCCAGAGAGTAAGTGTTTGCTCGCAGTGAGTGTGCGATGGCTGTCCTGGGAGGCACACAGCAGGTGAAATTAAATGGTAAAGAGCAGAAAAAAGAAATATTAGCTGCAAAGGTGGTCAAAGGAGGGAGCTGTGGCAGCAACATATGTGGTAACAGCACAACTAAGTAGTTAAAGATAAAAGACGTCAGATAAGAGATAGAGAAAACTCAGAATGAAGGGAAAATAGGGAGAAACAGTTTGACCAACAGTTAGATAATATTGACATACTATATAGCCTTTAGTGAAGGAAAAGTAGTCACAGAGACAGAATAATGAAAGAGCCCATCCTGGTAGATAAGGTCTAAATAGATGAAGAAACGTACAGAGCAAGTGGAAGAAAGATATAAGAAAGTGCAGTCAAGGTCCAGTACAGGCAGAAGAAGAAGAAAAAAGAATTAGGGTCTTTAAAGGGTTGAGTTCAGATATAAAGGAGAGATGGAAAAAGAGAGGCTATAATAGAAAGGGAGGAGACGAGAGCTAGATATGAATAGAAAGAAAAACAACTCCCAAACAAAGTGAAAAGTTAAAACAGGTGGCAGAAAGACAAAAGATCTGCCTACAGACCAAGATACCTGCAGAGCACAACGAACCATGAGACAAGACGACAGCGAGACAGAGCTGCACTGGACAAGATGGCAGCTCTGAAGTTTCATGAAGAAGGCGAGAGAGCAGCTTCAAAATGGACACAGCAGAATCTGACTGTGAGGAAGAGAGGGAGGTGATACAGGAGGCGTTTCACAGAGAGGCGTGTCGACCTGATGCATCACAGGCCCAAGCCCACCTCCACTGACCTCAGCGTGTTTCCAATGCTGAGGACGCAGCCAGTCAGACCACATCTACCATCTACAGTCGAATCATAAAGAGGACAACACCACCTTAAAGACTGTGAACCTAACAGCACAAAGT
>NW_025739596.1:0-898 GCF_021292245.1 Micropterus dolomieu
AGTAGCAGCAGTAGTAGTCCTAGCAGTAGTAGTCCTAGCTGTAGCAGTAGTAGCAGTAGTAGTCCTAGCAGTAGCAGTAGTAGCAGTAGTAGTCCTAGCAGCAGTAGTAGTCCTAGCAGTAGCAGTAGTAGCAGTCGTAGTAGTAGCAGTAGTAGTCCTAGCAGCAGTAGTAATCCTAGCAGTAGCAGTAGCAGCAGTAGTAATCCTAGCAGTAGCAGTAGTAGTAGCAGCAGTAGTAGTCCTAGCAGTAGCAGTAGTAGTCCTAGCAGTAGCAGTAGTCCTAGCAGCAGCAGTAGTCCTAGCAGCAGTAGTAATCCTAGCAGCAGTAGTAGTAGTAGCAGCAGTAGTAATCCTAGCAGTAGCAGTAGCAGCAGTAGTAGTCCTAGCAGTAGCAGTAGTAGTCCTAGCAGTAGTAGTCCTAGCAGTAGTAGTAGTCCTAGCAGTAGCAGTAGTAGTCCTAGCAGTAGTAGTAGTCCTAGCAGTAGTAGTAGTCCTAGCAGCAGTAGTAATCCTAGCAGTAGCAGTAGTAGTAATCCTAGCAGTAGCAGTAGCAGCAGTAGTAGTCCTAGCAGTAGCAGTAGTAGTCCTAGCAGTAGCAGTAGTAGCAGTAGTAGTCCTAGCAGCAGTAGTAGTCCTAACAGTAGCAGTAGTAGCAGTCCTAGTAGTAGCAGTAGTAGTAGCAGTAGTAGTCCTAGCAGTAGCAGTAGTAGCAGTCCTAGCAGTAGCAGTCCTAGCAGTAGCAGTAGTAGCAGTCCTAGCAGTAGCAGTAGTAGTCCTAGCAGTAGCAGTAGTAGTCCTAGCAGCAGTAGTAATCCTAGCAGCAGTAGTAATCCTAGCAGTAGCAGTAGCAGCAGTAGTAATCCTAGCAGTAGCAGTAGCAGCAGTAGCAGCAGTAGTA
>NW_025739597.1:0-994 GCF_021292245.1 Micropterus dolomieu
ACACACACGCACACTCTACAGTTACACACACACGCACACTCTACAGTTACACACACACGCACACGCTACAGTTACACACACACTCTACAGTTACACACACACGCTACAGTTACACACACACACACACTCTACAGTTACACACACACGCACACGCTACAGTTACACACACACGCTACAGTTACACACACACACACACTCTACAGTTACACACACACGCACACGCTACAGTTACACACACACGCTACAGTTACACACACACGCTACAGTTACACACACACGCTACAGTTACACACACACGCACGCTCTACAGTTACACACACACGCACGCTCTACAGTTACACGCACACGCACGCTCTACAGTTACACGCACGCTCTACAGTTACACACACGCGCTACAGTTACACACACGCGCTACAGTTACACACACACGCTACAGTAACACACACACACACACGCTACAGTAACACACACACACACACGCTACAGTAACACACACACGCACGCTCTACAGTTACACACACGCTCTACAGTTACACACACGCTCTACAGTTACACACACACGCTACAGTTACACACACACGCTACAGTTACACACACACGCACACGCTACAGTAACACACACACGCACGCTCTACAGTTACACGCACGCTCTACAGTTACACACACGCTCTACAGTTACACACACGCTCTACAGTTACACACACACGCTACAGTTACACACACACACACACACGCTACAGTAACACACACACACACACACGCTACAGTAACACACACACGCACGCTCTACAGTTACACACACGCTCTACAGTTACACACACGCTCTACAGTTACACACACGCTCTACAGTTACACACACGCTCTACAGTTACACACACGCGCTACAGTTACACACACACGCTACAGTTACACGCACACGCTACAGTTACACGCACACGCTACAGTTACACACACACGCTACAGTTACACACACACTCTACAGTTACACACACAC
>NW_025739598.1:0-1081 GCF_021292245.1 Micropterus dolomieu
ATTACAGTACTGTTCCTACCAGGCTGGACATGCATTCTGCCATAAAACGTATCCGCCCTCTATAATGCACAGATGTTAATCTTATTCCAGTTATTTTGATTTTACAGTGTCACATTTTAGCGTCTAGTTCTAGCTTCCAAACAGTAACATGGATGATGAGCAAGTGATTAAATCCGTGGTCAGTTTTATCATTGTCAGACTATTGCAAAAAAATTTTGCTATAAGATAAATATAAAGTTCAACATAATGTAAATGTAAATCTGGAAGCCATGCATTAGCTTGCTTTGCAAAACCTTTTTGATAAAACAACAATACTAAAAGTATAAATAAACAATCTACATGTTATATTTATCAGTTACTTTGTTGAACTCGAAGTTCCTTCACCGCTGAATGCATGCGCTCCAACTGTCGGGGGAACACCTTCTATCTGTGGTACCTACCTTTGCACGACACCGGCCGATCAGCAGCCTCTCTGTGCTGATACTGGAAATGTGCATGTGTATTCTTGTGGGTTACAGTCAAATGTGTTGTTTGACTTTCCAACAGCCATATACAGTATGTAATTTTGGGACACTTGACAAACCTATTTTGTCATTTAGGTATGAGGATGTGTTGCAGCAATGAACCATAATATACAGCTACTGCATTGATGAGGCAGGTGTCATGCTTAAACTCATATTTTTATTTAAAAAGAAACAATATTTTAATTAATTTGATATTCTATAACATATATCTTACTCAAAACACAAATTACTTACATTTTGATAACAAAGAAGTACTTACTAGGAGTAGAAATATGAATAAAAATATTATCCTCTGAGGGTACCAAAATCACCAGGATTTTTTGCAACTTACAACTCAGCAGGGACATGTCACAAATGTGTTTCAACTCAATACACATCTGACTGGCTTACAATAAAAAGTGGAATTTATATAACAAGCTGCTGCATTGGAAGAAACATCTCACAGCAAAAAAGTGATGATGTCTTTATAACAGACATTTCTCACTAATAGGCAATACACAAAGAGGAAGTCAATTTGGAATTTAAAAATTGAGCATTTTATATTTAAAGTAGATCTC
>NW_025739599.1:0-1251 GCF_021292245.1 Micropterus dolomieu
TCAGTGTTTACTTGGCATTTGAGGGTTTAACAGCCCACTCCCACTCCGCCCTCATTGGTTTCAGATGGCACTCAATGTGGCAGACCCTCCGCATGAACACGCAAACGGAGTGGAAGTAGTTAGGGAGAGGGAGTAATACGCAGGTTTGTAGAGGCCATACTAGCTAACATTATTTACTTGATATGGATTGTTTGAGGAAGTCTGCCGGAAGTTAGGTTTGGGCCAGAGTAATGCACATGCGCAGAACCGTTTGTTTATGTTGTTACCGCTGAAAGCGTCTATACAAAATACAGAAAGTCTTTTTTTTTAAATAACCAAAATTGTTATAACTTTGACATTTTTGTGTTCATGTGGAATCTATCGCTCAGAAGAATATGATGACTTGGTTTTCAGAGCCTTTACATACAGGTGCTGGTCATATATTTAGAATATCATCAAAAAGTTGATTTATTTCAGTAATTCCATTCAAAAAGTGAAACTTATATAATGTATACATTCATTCCACACAGACTGATATATTTCAAGTGTTCATTCCTTTTAATTTTGATGATTATAACAACTAATGAAAACCTCAAAATCAGTATCTCAGAAAATTAGAATATTGTGAAAAGGTTCAATATTGAAGACACCTGGTGCCACACTCTAATCAGCTAATTAACTCAAAACACCTGCAAAGGCCTTTAAATGGTCTCTTAAAGTGTAGTGATATAACCACACCCTGGAGAGGATTGTGAAACAAAACCCATTCAAAAATGTGGGGGAGATTCACAAAGAGTGGACTGCAGCTGGAGTCAGTGTTTCAAGAACCACCACGCACAGACGTATGCAAGACATGGGTTTCAGCTGTCGCATTCCCTGTGTCAAGCCACTCTTGAACAAGACACAGCGTAAGAAGTGTGTCACCTGAGCTAAAGACAAAAAGGACTGGACTGCTGCTGAGTGGTCCAAAGTTATGTTCTCTGATGAAAGTAAATTTTGCATTTCCTTTGGAAATCAAGGTCCCAGAGTCTGGAGGAAGAGAGGAGAGGCACAGAATCCACGTTGCTTGAAGTCCAGTGTAGTTTCCACAGTCGGTGATGGTTTGGGGTGCCATATCATCTGCTGGTGTTGGTCCACTGTGTTTTCTGAGGTCCAAGGTCAACGCAGCAGTCTACCAGGAAGTTTTAGAGCACTTCATGCTTCCTGCTGCTGACCAAATTTATGGAGATGCAGATTTCATTTTCCAACAGGACTTGGCACCTGCACACAGTG
>NW_025739600.1:0-1047 GCF_021292245.1 Micropterus dolomieu
ACTTCACGTTTCTCAAAATGGAGCTGCCAATGATCAGAGTTGGTTTCTCAGCGGGTGTGTCGCTGAGTGGGGAAAATCTGTTAGAAACGTGAACAGGTTGATGGTGCCCCGTGGGCTTTGAATGCTTACGACTATTCCTGCATCGGACAGTCACCCAGCCCCCCCTCCTTCCTGGCCGCACAGGGGATGCCGGGGGACGGCTACCAGAGGCTAACTCAGGCCGTTCCGCACCGACTACCGGGGACTGGCTAGCTACAGTAGCTAAAGACTGATCTACCAAGGTGCGGAGCCGGACTTCTAAATCACTGAGCCTCGCCTCCATGTCTATGAATAAACTACACTTATTACACGTACCATTACCGCTAAAGGAGGCAGAGGAGTAACTGAACATCTGACACACCGAGCAGGAGAAAGTAGGAGAGAGAGAGGGAGAAGGAGAAGCCATCGCTAGCTGCTGAGCTAAAGTCGCTAACGGCTAAGCTAAAGTACTGTAGCATCAGCTACCAAAACTTTAGAACTATGAGATTGAACAGCAGTCACTAAAAGATGGCAAGAACTGTGAGTGCTTAGGCAAAATTACTGTAAGAATAAAGTGTTTAGCGGACAGTTGGCCGCTGTAATCTAACAAATGTAACTGGTATTTAGCGAAAGCAGCACAACACGGTACCAACACACAAGCACCGGAAACGGAAATGAGTCGACACGCTTACCGCAGTACGTCAGCAACCTCGTCAATGATTTATAAATGATGAATTCCGTATTTACTAATACTTCACTAATGCTTTACAGTGTGTAGTTATTATAAAGTGCTATATTTCTTTGTTTCTGTTGGTTTCAATGTGTTTTCACAAATAATGTCTGATCACTGATATTGATCCTTCAGAACACACACACACACACACACACACACACACACACACAGACTGGCCTGAGATCAGCAGCATGTTATTGATCTGTGTTGACATGAATAGGTGTATGAATGTTGTGCTGACATTTGGATGATGTCTGTAGAAGGCTGACATTATGATGATCCACAATAACACAATG
>NW_025739601.1:0-688 GCF_021292245.1 Micropterus dolomieu
AAGAGTGTAAGAGAGTGAAAGAGTGTAAGAGAGTGTGAGAGTGTAAGAGAGTGTGAGAGTGTAAGAGAGTGAAAGAGTGTAAGAGAGTGTGAGAGTGTGTGAGATTGTGAGTGTGTAAGAGAGTGTAAGAGAGTGAAAGAGTGTAAGAGAGTGTGAGAGTGTAAGAGAGTGAAAGAGTGTAAGAGAGTGAAAGAGTGTAAGAGAGTGTGAGAGTGTAAGAGAGTGTGAGAGTGTAAGAGAGTGAAAGAGTGTAAGAGAGTGTGAGAGTGTAAGAGAGTGAAAGAGTGTAAGAGAGTGTAAGAGAGTGTAAGAGAGTGTGAGTGTGTGAGAGTGTGTGAGAGTGTGTGAGAGTGTGTGAGAGTGTGTACCTGTGTGCGACGCTGCCTTTCTTGATGTCAGAGATGATCAGAGGATCCCCTGGTTTACGGTTGGAAGGAGCTGCGGGCAGACAGATGGTTTAAGAGATGATTTCACACAAAGAAAAGCTCAAACAGAATGATTTAGTTTGTTTACTCCTCGGGATGATGATTAAATGTTAAAAATGACATCAAAGCAGGTGAATTTTATGCAACACACAAATGTGTCTCACGACAATGTTTATAATGCGTGAGCATATATTTATGAATGGAAATTTTTTCTAACCATCTACTTGAATGCTTTGAAGTAGAATTTCTAATGCCATTTTTTC
>NW_025739602.1:0-1358 GCF_021292245.1 Micropterus dolomieu
TGGAAAACAAGGACAAAGATTCAAAGCTTCTAGGAAATAATAAACTTCACATGTTTAATATTTCAGCTGTTTGTTCAGGGTCAGAAATGCTGATGTCTGTATTCAGATGGGAAATAATATCAATAATCAATAATCTCCAAACAAGCAGAAAGCAGATGAAAGTAAAATGTCTCCTGTCTGATGGTGCGGAGGACGACTTGACTGACAGCTGTAGAAATGAGCAACATGAAGTCAGCGTGCAGCTGCAGCAGAGGAGTTAGTCTCTCCTTTCTGCAGCTGGGACTCAAGTTGTCTGAGAACAGGGTTTGAAATGCTGCTGAGTTCACATGTGCTGTTTTATAGAGACCTGATCTCTGCTGCTTCCATCAAAAGATGTTTGAACAACAGGAAACATTACAAGTCCTGACTGGAGGCTTTTCTCTTTCTGTTCAGAGCCACAGGAGGTGACAGTGAAGCCTGGAGAGAACGCCACTCTTCCCTGTCGGGGTCACAGAGGTGCTACCATAGAAGTGATAAAGTGGATCAGACCTGACGTGAAGTCAGGTGATATTTATGTCTTCTTCTTCAGAGAAGGTCGCTCATATGAAAACTACCAGCATGAATCTTTTCGTGGTCGAGTGGAGCTGAGAGATCCAGAGATGAAGGACGGAGACGCTTCTGTGATTCTGAAGAATGTCAACATCAATGAAACTGGAACATATGAGTGTCGGGTTAAAGAGGGAAATGTATCTGTACTCACCGGCATCGTCAGGCTGACAGTGACAGAGCCAGGTGAGTGTGTAGAGCTCAGAGTGTCTCTTTGTCTCTCAGGTGAGCGTGTAGAGCTCAGAGTGTCTCTTTGTCTCTCAGGTCAGCGTGTAGAGCTCAGAGTGTCTCTTTGTCTCTCAGGTGAAGCTGCTTCCTGGTAGTTGAGCTGAGAAACATCACAGATCAGATGTTTGTGTTTTAGAAAGATGTTGCTGATGAGACTTTAGAGGAAACAGCTGCTACGAGTCATGTGATCAAAGTGCAGTAGATAATGTCTGACATTCTGTTCACCTGCTGACAGCCGATACCTCACACCTGTTTCTGCTCTGCAGGTCACACAGATGGACACAAGGAGGGAGGAGACAAGGAGGGAGGAGACAAGGAGGGAAATGTTGGACTGAAAGTCGGTCTGCCAGTTTCTGTGATTCTTCTTCTTCTTCTTGGTGTTGGTGGTTTTGTGATCTTTAAAAAATATAACAGACCCAAAGGGAATCAACAACCTGCTATAAACGGAGAGGAACTGCAGAACCTGCAGTGAGATTAAGAGACCAGAGGCAGCAGATGAGAATTAGTGAGGATCCAGACTGAAGTCACTCTGGTTACTGTGGGGA
>NW_025739603.1:0-1308 GCF_021292245.1 Micropterus dolomieu
CCGACTTCCTGTTGACTTTAGGCTATGGGTTCTTGAGGCTTTTTTGTGCGTCTTGATACGATACATGTCCCCAGAAAATTTCGTACATGTAGGTTGAACGTGAACGAGGGGCTAATTTTTTCCAATTTTCTAGGTGGCGCTAGCGAGTCATTTTGCAACGCCCATGTGCGAAACTTGTAGAATACGAAATTTTTCACCGGTTCTGACATGTTTGCAAATTTTGGTGAGTTTTCGAGTATGTTTAGGCCATGTCATTTGGGCCTACTTTGCAGAAAAAAGAAAAAAAAAAAAAAAAAAAATATATAATCCGAGCAAATTCAATAGGGACCTCACACGGTCGTGCTCGGGCCCTAAATATATAATCCGAGCAGATTCAATAGGGACCTCGCACGGTCGTGCTCGGGCCCTAATAATCCGAGCAGATTCAATAGGGACCTCACACGGTCGTGCTCGGGCCCTAATAATAGGCTGGTTACAACCTATAGTCCATTTATAATGAAGATGTGCTCAACACTGCATATAAAACAAAACTAGCACAGTTAAGTGTATTCTGTTTGTTACTTCAGCACTATAAATAAACATGTTATACTGTATTTAATCATCAGACCTGTCTCTACATTAGGGGATTAAGCCTTAATCCATGTCTACAGAGTTCAGTTTCTTGTTTAAGCACAACTGGACATGTATACACTATACGTGTGTAATAGTTAAAAAAATCATACATTGTGATTAGGGCCCGAGCACGACCGTGTGAGGTCCCTATTGAATTTGCTCGGATTATATTTTTAGGGCCCGAGCACGACCGTGTGAGGTCCCTATTGAATCTGCTCGGATTATTAGGGCCCGAGCACGACCGTGCGAGGTCCCTATTGAATCTGCTCGGATTATATATTTTTTTTTTTTTCTTTCTGCAAAGTAGGCCCAAATGACATGGCCTAAACATACTCGAAAACTCACCAAAATTTGCAAACATGTCAGAACCGGTGAAAAATTTCGTATTCTACAAGTTTCGCACATGGGCGTGGCAAAATGACTCGCTAGCGCCACCTTGAAAATTGGAAATGATTAGCCCCTCGTTCACGTTCAACCTACATGTACGAAATTTTCTGGGGACATGTATCGTATCAAGACGCACAAAAAAGCCTCAAGAACCCATAGCCTAAAGTCAACAGGAAGTCGGCCATTTTGAATTTTATGGCCATTTTTGGATGATTTACACACTTCGTACTTTAACGAACTCCTCCTAGGGATTTAGTCGGATCGACGTCAAATTTCTGCTGTGCCTTCTAAAGGCATTGACGATGAAAA
>NW_025739604.1:0-1003 GCF_021292245.1 Micropterus dolomieu
GCTTCTAATAAAATATTAAATAAAAAAACGCTTAGATTTCGGAAAAAAATACAATCCTTTTTTAACCTTTTGGCTTCCCGTACATTCAGTTGCGCTTCTAGCTCGTATTCACTTCTGTTGGTACGTATCACGTATGGTAACTGGGCAAAACTACGCATGATTTGTTGTAGTATGATTGCATAAAGGAAGGAAACAGGAATTCCGGTAGGGAACAGAATCGACTGACGTGCAGGCAGCGCTGCAGCAGTGCAGCCACTTAAACAGAGTTTGCCCTTCCCCTACTGACTTTCACTTTCGGTGCCCGAATGGAAGTGAATGAGGCTTTGCGATCGCGATTATTTTTTTATTTTATTTTTTTTTCTCGGAAGGGCGAGTCGGAAGGGCAACTTGAGTCAGGAAAGGCAAACGGGCAGTTGCCCGGGCAACCAGAGCAACCCCCCTGTGCACGTCCCTGGTTATAGGCCTTGTTCAGCGATGATATGGTTCCTTAACCTTTCTCATATTTAGGCTACATATCCCGATCTCATATTTAGTGCGTCCTGAGTGACAACCAGTGCGTCCTGAGTGACAACCAGTGCGTCCTTAGTGCCAGCCAGTGCGTCCTGAGTGCCAACCAGTGCGTCCTGAGTGCCAACCAGTGCGTCCTTAGTGCCAGCCAGTGCGTCCTGAGTGGACAACCAGTGCGTCCTGAGTGCCAACCAGTGCGTCCTGAGTGACAGTCAGTGCGTCCTGAGTGACAGTCAGTGCGTCATGAGTGACAACCAGTGCGTCCTGAGTGCCAGTCAGTGCGTCCTGAGTGCCAACCAGTGCGTCTTGAGTGACAGTCAGTGCGTCATGAGTGACAACCAGTGCGTCCTGAGTGCCAACCAGTGCGTCCTGAGTGCCAACCAGTGCGTCCTTAGTGCCAGTCAGTGCGTCATGAGTGACAACCAGTGCGTCCTGAGTGCCAGTCAGTGCGTCCTGAGTGCCAACCAGTGCGTCCTGAGTGCCAACCAGTGCGTCC
>NW_025739605.1:0-2245 GCF_021292245.1 Micropterus dolomieu
ACATGTGTATGAAGGTGGATCAAACAAGCTAATCTTAAATGTCAAAGTAGAGAGGAGCCTAGTAGGCCTATTTATTTTCATTCATTACACAATATGAATAAGCTATGCAGACAGTTGTAAAGAAAGAACATCTTTTTCTTCTGTTCTCTACTTGTTATAGTTACACAGTATTAGGGGTGTGGGCTGTATTAAAAGTATCCACTGTTCTCCCATGCTCTAACACACAGTAACGATGAAATGTGTGCTGTTCTCACATTCTTCCTCTGTATGTACACATAAACAACAAGGCAGGGAAATATAAAAGGAATTTACTTTATTGTTTGGGTACATTATTGTTCAGTGTACATGCTCACATCTGAAACAAACTTTACGTGCTTGATAACTCTCCCACCCCGCAGACATCTACACGCCAATACCGATTTATATTCATAGCGACAAGTGCTATGTAGCTCCACATAGGGGACACAGGAAGTGACATATAGCACATTCATGCGGCGTCGGAACCGCGTAGCAAATTCACAGCCGCACCGGCAGAGCTCCAGAATATGCAACTCGGCCGGCTCACACGCGGACGCGCTACAAGTGCGAGGGCCCGCCCAACGCTGCTTGCAGCTTTAATGTTTTTAAATTTTTTTTATTACAGTTTTGAGAAGATGGCTCATCAGCCATTTGCTAAATAAAATTACACATTTACCAGTTAATTTAGCCTATTGGATTAAGTGGAATATGTGCTTCTTTACTTTACTGTCAAGCCGAGAACAATCTACTTCAATAATGTGCAAAATAAGTGCTTTCCTTGTAAATTAATGTGTCAGGTTGTCACAGATATTACTGGCACCAAAGGAGCAGCATCCTACTCTGGAAGTAGGCCAGATTCACTGTGAGCACTCTGTGGTGTCTGAACAATAATGCTGCGATGATGTGTTGAGAAGAAACTCCGCTTGACACTGTTCTTGATCATAATAGTTTATTAAATCAAAGAGTTCAGCATCAATTACAAGCTCTGCAGCAGCTTGGAGAGAGACCCAGCCCGATGACCACTTTGTCTCTCTGTACATCAAACACAGCTTATATAGGACATGTTTAGGTGTCTGTTAGGTACCATAAAAGGGTTTGAGTCTGCAAAATAAAAGGCCAAACCCATATAAGGGTACAGTACTATCTTTAGGTAACATAACAAGGGGTTAGAGGTCAAATTCTATAGAAGGGTCCCGTCCCTACATAACCACCAATCACTGTTCTCCCCAAAGGTCACTGACCAGCTGTCTTGCTGCTACAGTGCTATTTTGATCTGTTATGAGTCAAATGCATAAGTATTGGATACTACAACCCTAATTCAGTCTTCACAATTAGTACACATAGCAGCTACAAAATAAGAGTGATCTCCTCTGAAATTAATTGTTTTCTGAGAAACACTGAACTGAAACAGAAAGTGTTTTGATCAGCAGGAGAAACTTCACATAACCTACCTGTTAAACTACATTCTTTCCACAGGTAGAGAAAACAAGAACAAGGATGTGGTTATAATGTTCTGATTGGGGAAAAAAAGTTAAAGTGCAAGAATGTAATCATACTGCATTCTGGTTGTGACTTAAAAAAAACCCAAGTAGCATAGCACTAATGTTTTCATACAGACAGACACTGACTATACTGACGACTTCAGGACTGGTTCTCAACTTGGTTCGTTGTGTGCTGCTGCTGCTGAACAGTTTTCTCTGCAAAAGGCAAAACTTTACAAGGTAACACCACGTTTTGTTTTCTTCTTTATCAAAGTTACAAGACGCATTCTTTAGCTACGAAATTTTAATTTAAATGCAGTCTTGTAGGCTATAGGCTGTCGGTTAATAGTAGTTGTAGCCACATCCTCCACTAAATGTTACTAATTCATTATGTAATGTCCAGCTGTCAGTAAGTATTACCAGATTTTCCTATTATCTTTGTTTATAACTAAAGTATATTTAGTCCTGCTGGTTTAAATTTAGCCTATTCCAAGCAGTTATTTGTTTAAAATCTGTGCAGATATTTTTTGTGCTTTTATTTACAACAATCGGTGTGAACAGTGTTAATCATTGTTTGGATTAACTTGGTCGACATTATACGAAATGTCTGTGTATTGTAAAATGTTCTGAATCATGATTTGTATTTTTTTAAATTGTTGCATTAATGCTTGTTTTAAGGGGCACAAGATACCACAATACCTTAAATGCAAGACAGACTCTTTGTGACGTTTAATAATTTTAGTTTG
>NW_025739606.1:0-989 GCF_021292245.1 Micropterus dolomieu
CCTACTGCCAGAATATGTGAAAATACTCCACCCTACTGCCAGAATACTCCACCCTACTGCCAGAATATGTGAAAATACTCCACCCTACTGCCAGAATACTCCACCCTACTGCCAGAATACTCCACCCTACTGCCAGAATACTCCACCGTACTGCCAGAATATGTGAAAATACTCCACCCTACTGCCAGAATACTCCACCCTACTGCCAGAATATTCCACCCTACTGCCAGAATATTCCACCCTACTGCCAGAATATTCCACCCTACTGCCAGAATATGTGAAAATACTCCACCCTACTGCCAGAATACTCCACCCTACTGCCAGAATATGTGAAAATACTCCACCCTAATGCCAGAATACTCCACCCTACTGCCAGAATATTCCACCCTACTGCCAGAATATGTGAAAATACTCCACCCTACTGTCAGAATACGCAGAGTACTGCCAGAATACGCAGAGTACTGCCAGAATATTCAGAGTACTGCCAGAATATTCAGAGTACTGCCAGAATATTCAGAGTACTGTGAGGATACTCAGAGTACTGTGAGGATACTCAGAGTACTGTGAGGATACGCAGAGTACTGTGAGAATATTCCGAGTACTGTGAGGATACGCAGAGTACTGTGAGAATATTCCGAGTACTGTGAAGATACGCAGAGTACTGTGAAGATACGCAGAGTACTGTGAAGATACGCAGAGTACTGTGAGAATATTCCGAGTACTGTGAAGATACGCAGAGTACTGTGAAGATACGCAGAGTACTGTGAAGATACGCAGAGTACTGTGAAGATACGCAGAGTACTGTGAGAATACGCAGAGTACTGTGAGGATACGCAGAGTACTGTGAGAATACGCAGAGTACTGTGAGAATATTCAGAGTACTGTGAGGATACGCAGAGTACTGTAAGAATATTCAGAGTACTGTGAGGATACGCAGAGTACTGTAAGAATATTCAGAGTACTGTGAGGATACGCAGAGTACTGTAAGA
>NW_025739607.1:0-1231 GCF_021292245.1 Micropterus dolomieu
TTATAAAAATTAGGACAATATAATCAACTTACATCTAATACAAAAACAAATCAGTTTAGGAGTGAGTGGCGCGATATGTGAATTGCTTTCAAAGGACACGGCTTTTGAGCATCATGGAACCGAGATTGGAAAACGAGTACACGTGATGTTTTGAAAGATCAACAAACACGTCTCTGTGGCGCAATTGGCCAGCGCGCTCGGCTGTTAACCGAGAGGATGGTGGTTCAAGCCCACCCAGGGACGATTCCTCTTTAGCCCTTGGAAGTTCACGCTCTTTGAACGTTTCGTCCACTGCGAAGTACCTCTTGTCAAACAGGACTAGTGCCACATTGTCCCTTGATCTCGCCAGTCCTAGCTCATCCCTTTGTCCTCTTGTGACTCCAGAGGCCTTAACGGTGTTGGCTTTTCCGCTACCACATGCCATCCTAGAAGTGAACAGCAAGTCTGTTTTTCTTTGCTTTTACTGAAAAAGGAATGAAAGACGTTAACGTGCCCATTTGATTTCATTGAAACATTCATGTGAAAGTCTGTCAAATCACCAAAGCGCATGGCGCCGTGGCTTAGTTGGTCAAAGTGCCTGTCTAGTAAACAGGAGATCCTGGGTTCAAATCCCAGCGGTGCCTGAGTGGCATTTTCAATAACGATGTGCCACTTCCCAAGGACAAAAACGAGAATAACCTCATGTGCGTTCTATGCAGCTTCAAGAATAAACGCAAGTGAACAAGAAGAGCGTGGCAATCCGAATACTTGATTACAAAACTAGACGACCTGAAACAGGTAGCGTAGTTGCCTGCGGCGGGTTGGCTTAGTTGGTGAAAGCGCCTGTCTTGTAAACAGGAGATCCTGGGTTCAAGTCCCAGCAGTGCCTTTACAACTTAATGTGTCCACGGGAGCCTCTACCTATTCAAATCTGAAAACAAGAAATTTCTCCCTTAACACACTTAAACACCCTCTGACTGAATCAGCTGTTTCTAAAATCTGTCCTTCGATGTACTGGTCCTTACTGACTTCTGTCCTGGTGATCCCACCAGAGGCTGCTCTACATTTTCTAAAGCATGGAAGACAGACAAGTGCTACTGTTGGGCCTGCGTGAAAGTTGAACACCTTTGCTGAAAAACAGCAACGAGCAGTGCAGTGGGTTTGAAACTATTCACAACACAGGAGAGACACAACCTTACACTACTGCTTCTGCATCTTGGAATATAGACTGGTTTTAATGGGCTATTGCTGT
>NW_025739608.1:0-852 GCF_021292245.1 Micropterus dolomieu
ACACTGAAGCTACAACCAGGAGAAACGTAGCAAGCTCAGCTACAGCAACATGGCAGAAGTCCTTTACTACATCTGAGCTACTTTTATTTATATTGAACCAACTTTATTCCAGAGAAAAAAATAAAGACCTGCTCCAAACAGCAACAACATGAGAGAGATCTAAATCTGACAGAAACTCCCCTACTTACTGGGAGAAATGCCCAAATGCCAAATTATTACAGCAAAGTGTATTTCCTCACAATCTGAGAACAACCAGTGGAAAAACATTATTAGTGTTTGTTAGTTTAATAGTTGTAAAAATACTATTGCTTGTCAAAAAAGCAGGACATATTTTCAAGGTACAATTTATTTTGTTTAGGTTTTTTATGTTTATTATATATACTTTGGACACTTTGGATGTTTAAGTCAATTTACAGTGGGTACGGAAAGTATTCAGACCCCTTTAAATTTTTCACTCTTTGTTTCATTGCAGCCATTTTCCAAAAATCAAAAAAGTTCATTTTATTTCTCAGTAATGTACACTCAGCACCCCATCTTGACAGAAAAAAACAGAAATGTAGAAATTTTGATCTAATACAGCCATGAGTCGTTGTGGGAAAGATGCAACAAGTTTTTCACATCTGGATTTGGGTATCCTCTGCCATTCCTCCTTGCAGATCCTCTCCAGTTCTGTCAGGTTGGATGGTAAACGTTGGTGGACAGCCATTTTCAGGTCTCTCCAGAGATGCTCAATTGGGTTTAAGTCAGGGCTCTGGCTGGGCCATTCAAGAACAGCCACGGAGTTGTTGTGAAGCCACTCCTTCGTTATTTTAGCGGTGTGCTTAGGGTCATTGTCTTGTTGGAAGGTAAACC
>NW_025739609.1:0-1144 GCF_021292245.1 Micropterus dolomieu
TTGAGCAGGGGGACCTTGCGTGCGCTGCAGGATTTCAATCCATGACGGCGTAGTGTGTTACCAACCGTTTCTTTTGTAACTGTGGTCCCAGCTGCCTTCAGTTGATTCATCAGTTCCCCCCTTGTGGTTTTGGGATGATTCCTCACCGTTCGCATGATCAGGGACACCCCACGAGGCGAGATCTTGTGTGGAGGCCCAGACCGAGGGAGGGTGGCGGTGGTGTGGTGCTTCTTCCATTTCCTGATAACTGCACCGACAGTTGATCTTTTCTCTCCAAGTTGCTTTCCGATTCTCTTGTAGCCCATCCCAGCCTTCTGCAGATCAACAATCTTGTCCCTGATGTCCCTAGAAAGCTCTTTGGTCTTGCCCATGGTGGTGATGTTGGATGCTGGTTGTTTGGGTGTTGACAGGTGTCTTTTATACAGGTAACGAGGTGAGGCAGGTGTATTTGATGTAGATAATTGGTTGGGATTGGGGCTGTGTCTTAAAGAAAGACTAACTGGCTTGTAGGAGCCAGAATACTTGCTGTTTGGTAAGGGGTCAAATACTTGTTTTTCCTCATCGGATGGTTATCAATTTTAATAAATTCATATGATGTGATTTTCTGGAATTTTCTTTGGGATTCTGTCTTTCACTGTTAGAATGTACATATGATTAAAATTGTAGATTGTTGCATTCTTTGTAAGTGGGCAAACCTGCAAAATCAGCAAGGGGTCAAATACTTATTTCCCCCACTGTATATGGAGAAAGCCAGGGGGGCATTTATTCGTTCAAGGGCCCGCTGGATGGAAGAAGGGGAAAAAAACTCCACCTATTTCTTCAGTTTGGAAAAACAAAGACAGACCAAAAAGAAAATTCAGAAACTTATTATCAATGACGTTATTATCGACAACCAAGACGAAGTAGATGAGAAAATCAAAGCCTTTTACAGTAATCTCTATAAACCCCATTTTTCTCCGGAAGATTGTTGTTTTTTACTAGAAGAAATCCGATGCTTCCAAAAGAAAATGGATGATAACTTTAAACAACTAATGGAAGAAGAACTAAGAATTGATGAATTAGATAAAGCTGTTCAACAGATGTCTAAAGGAAAGTCACCTGGAATAGATGGGATAACTGTAGAATTTTTGACTTTCTTCTGGAA
>NW_025739610.1:0-1361 GCF_021292245.1 Micropterus dolomieu
CCAGGAAGGAATCCATCGACTCCAGTTCAGAGGAGGAAGGTGAGGTCCCGTACCAGGAATCTGAAGGTTCCAGCCTGGAGCAGGAGCTTGAGGAGATGTGGCAGAGGAAGGCCGGAGCCGAAGGCCCACCTACACTGCCCCTACAACAGGTAAGCACATCCGTTTTAACGCAAAGACAAATACCATGTTTTTCCTGCTTAAAGAAAGAATTACAACGTGTGTCTTCTGTCTCAACAGACGCCTAAGAAATCAAACAGCCGGAACCGCTATCGGAGGCTTATTGTAAGCCTCAGCCCAGTTTGTGTTAAAATGAGGGCCGCCCAAAGGCTATCTGCCACAGCAAGGGCCAGGTTGTGCAACAAAAACAAGCGCTTGCGCTAGAAGGACACAGACTGCAAACACACACACACACACACATACACGCGTACCTATCCAACAGTGCACCGTCGGAGTAAACTGCCAAGTGTGGACCTGTGTTTCCAGTCCTTTTGAAGTAAAATAAATATAATACAAAATTTACTTTTACTGTCTTTTAACATAATATTACTGCAAATTTGCTTTTTTTTGCTTTTTAAAGAAATTGCCAAGAGGGGACTTAGATCCTTAAACGATAGCTACCTATCCAAGAGGGGACCTCCATTGTTATGCAGTGGAACTGTCTGTGCTCATTCTCACCTAATGACTGTTTTTACCTTCAAAGACTTTCTTTGTTTCTTTCAAAAATGGATAATTTAACTTTAATGTGAGCAATGTGTAAACATTTCACCGTGATCTAAACTTTAATCACTTTAACTGAAAATAAATAAACTTTAAACTTTAATTCAGAAGTAACTTTGCTGCATGCATTGATATCAAGCACTACAGTATTACCAACAAAAATTACTTGATCTAGGTTTCAAATACTGTTTAAATAATAATAAAATATCTTATTACACTAGTGCACTTATTTTAATTTTCTCTTACGGGAATTCATATTCTTCTGTGTGGGATGGTCATTTTTATGACCTGTGATGTATGCATTTTAAAGAGTTACTTTGTATTTGCTCTTAATAACTGAATCTTAGACTGGTTTTGAATCAAAAACAATAATACTTATGAGAAAAATATAATCTCAACTAAGCAGTCTGTTGACACATGATTTGATAATATGCTTTTGAAACAAAACTTAAAGGCTCAGCAATAGTAGATTTCCTAACTAGTATTAAGCTTCAGACTGTAAGATAAAAGGCTACCCAAATAAAATGATGTCCTGATGGGTTTTCATCAGGAATGCATGGTATTTTCATGTTTGCATTAGGCCTACAGAAAAAAGGTCCACACTTGTATGGCATTTAATGACATGAGTCCACTGTTGGTTGCTA
>NW_025739611.1:0-1000 GCF_021292245.1 Micropterus dolomieu
ACACACAGTAACACACACTGATATACACACACACAGTAATACACACACAGTAACCCACTACACACTGATATACACACACACAGTAACACACACTGATATACACACACACAGTAATACACACACAGTAACCCACTACACACTGATATACACACACACAGTAATACACACACTGATATACACACACACAGTAACACACACTGATATACACACACACAGTAATACACACACAGTAACCCACTACACACTGATATACACACACACAGTAACACACACTGATATACACACACACAGTAATACACACACAGTAACCCACTACACACTGATATACACACACACAGTAATACACACACTGATATACACACACACAGTAACCCACTACACACTGATATACACACACACAGTAACACACACAGTAACACACACTGATATACACACACAGTAACACACACACTGATATACACACACAGTAACACACACAGTAACACACACACTGATATACACACACAGTAACACACACACTGATATACACACACACAGTAATACACACACTGATATACACACACACAGTAATACACACTGATATACACACACACAGTAACACACACACTGATATACACACACACAGTAATACACACACTGATATACACACACACAGTAATACACACTGATATACACACACACACAGTAACCCACTACACACTGATATACACACACAGTAACACACACTGATATACACACACACAGTAACCCACTACACACTGATATACACACACACAGTAACACACACTGATATACACACACACAGTAACACACACTGATATACACACACACAGTAACCCACTACACACTGATATATACACACACACAGTAACACACACTGATATATATACACACACACACAGTAACCCACTACACACTGATATACACACACACAGTAACACACACTGATAAACACACACACAGTAACACACACTGATATACACACACACAGTAATACACA
>NW_025739612.1:0-837 GCF_021292245.1 Micropterus dolomieu
AGTAGTCAGAAGTGCAGAGGGGTGAGTCTGAATGATCTCCTGTTAAAGGGCCCTGACGTCCTCAATTCTATTCGTGCTGTGCTTCTCAGGTTCCGGAGGGGACGTTTTGCGGCTTTGGGAGACATAAGGAAAATGTACAATTCAGTGTGGCTTGATGATCAGGAGGTACATTTGCATAGGTTTCTGTGGCGTGATTCCGAGGAGGAGGAGCTGGGCGAGTATGCAGTCACAAGGGTTAACATTGGTGACAAGCCTGCAGGTTGCATCGCTCAACTCGCCATGAGAGAGACAGCAAATCTCCCCCAGTTTAGCCATCTTGAGGAAGAGCGTCGAGTGTTAGAGGAGGACAGCTATGTCGACGATATCCTGACCTCTCATAACAACTTGGACCAGCTCAAAGTCATCACAGAAAATGTGGAGCAAATTCTGGAGGCGGGAGATTTCAAGTTAAAGCCATGGGTCTTTTCTGGTGAAAGTAGGAGGGAGTCTGTTGGAAAACAGGAGCAGGAGGCTACTCCAAAGACTGTAATCCTCCCAAATCAGCTCAAGGAGGACGACAACAAAGCTCTTGGCCTCGGCTACACCCTGGAGGATGACAGGCTTCATGTTATGGTTGGGATAAACTTCTCAAAGAGGAGGAGAAAGATGAGACTTGGCCAAGACCTTAAACTGGAGAGGTGAGAGCTCAGACGCCAGACCCACTGACCCGACGAGAGTTGCTTAGCCAAGTTTCTGGGCTGTATGACCCGGTTGGTCTGACGACACCTGTAAAGCAGAAAGGAGCCATTTTGGTTCGGAGAGCATTTCAAGAGGCCAAACCCAAATGTAGCACCGTCA
>NW_025739613.1:0-1122 GCF_021292245.1 Micropterus dolomieu
AACCAGTCTGTAACCAGTCTGCAGAAACCAGCCTGACGTCTCCTGAAACCAGTCTGTAACCAGTCTGCAGAAACCAGCCTGACGTCTCCAGAAACCAGTCTGTAACCAGTCTGCAGAAACCAGCCTGACGTCATCCTGAAACCAGCCTGTAACCAGTCTGCAGAAACCAGCCTGATGTCATCCTGAAACCAGTCTGAGGTCATCCTGAAACCAGTCTGCAGAAACCAGCCTGAGGTCATCCAGAAACCAGTCTGCAGAAACCAGCCTGAGGTCATGCTGAAACCAGTCTGCAGAAACCAGCCTGAGGTCATCCAGAAACCAGTCTGCAGAAACCAGTCTGAGGTCATGCTGAAACCAGTCTGCAGAAACCAGTCTGAGGTCATCCAGAAACCAGTCTGCAGAAACCAGCCTAACGTCATCCAGAAACCAGTCTGAGGTCATCCAGGAACCAGTCTGAAGTCATCCAGAAACCAGTCTGTAACCAGTCTGCAGAAACCAGTCTGTAACCAGTCTGCAGAAACCAGCCTGAGGTCATCCTGAAACCAGTCTGAGGTCATCCAGAAACCAGTCTGTAACCAGTCTGCAGAAACCAGCCTGACGTCATCCAGAAACCAGTCTGAGGTCATCCAGGAACCAGTCTGAAGTCATCCAGAAACCAGTCTGTAACCAGTCTGCAGAAACCAGTCTGTAACCAGTCTGCAGAAACCAGCCTGAGGTCATCCTGAAACCAGTCTGAGGTCATCCAGAAACCAGTCTGTAACCAGTCTGCAGAAACCAGCCTGATGTCATCCTGAAACCAGTCTGAGGTCATCCAGAAACCAGTCTGTAACCAGTCTGCAGAAACCAGCCTGACGTCTCCAGAAACCAGTCTGTAACCAGTCTGCAGAAACCAGCCTGACATCATCCTGAAACCAGTCTGTAACCAGTCTGCAGAAACCAGCCTGACGTCATCCTGAAACCAGTCTGTAAGCAGTCTGCAGAAACCAGCCTGATGTCATCCAGAAACCAGTCTGTAACCAGTCTGCAGAAACCAGTCTGTAACCAGTCTGCAGAAACCAGCCTGATGTCATCCAGAAACCAGTCTGTAACCAGTCTGCAGAAACCAGCCTGATGTCATCCAGA
>NW_025739614.1:0-793 GCF_021292245.1 Micropterus dolomieu
ATTAATAAGGAATAACATATTTCATACATGTATAACGTGATTCAATGAACAATTACATGATTTAACAATGCCAACCATGAGAGTGCTTTGTCTCATACAAGTTAACTTTCGGCAGCGCAAAGCTTGGTTTCATGCAGTACCTAGCCGTACCAGGCGCCATAAATCACAACATGTCATGATCTCATTCTTGGCTTCAGTTCGCGATGATCTCAGCCCTGGCGTACGTGACTTACAGCAGGTGCCTTGCTTCTAATGAGCGGGTTACGGTTGGCTAGGTTTTGCCTGCGCGGCCTGAGCAGCTTCTCTGCTCATGTAGGCTCATTAAAAAGCACACGTTCATGAATACACAGAGTATAGGAATAATGTATGATAAACACACAGAGTATAAGAATAAAATATGAGTTTACACTCACTCCTTAAACACTCAGTAGTGAAACACTCAGTAGATATAACATATTGCAAACCATTGATAAGGTGTATAAATATAGAAAAAGAACCTAACAATCAATCTAGGATTTAGGCCTTATTCAACACCTGACCCTCAGTGACCTCTGACCTTCAGTGACCCCTGACCCTCAGTGACCTTTAACCCTTAGTGACCCCTGACCTTCAGTGACCTCTGACCTTCAGCTACCCCTGACCTTCAGTGACCTCTGACCTTCAGTGACCTCTGACCTTCAGTGACCCCTGACCTTCAGTGACCCCTGACCTTCAGTGACCCCTGTCTTCCTGTTGCAGGTGTGTCTGTGCTGCTGCTGTCTGGACTGACTGATTCTGCAGGTGAGCTGATGGA
>NW_025739615.1:0-2667 GCF_021292245.1 Micropterus dolomieu
TCAATCCTCTGGTAAACGTATTGATCCATTGAGAAGCAGCATCATCAGAGTAATCCAAGTCCCTGTTGGAGTCAGTCAGAGCATTTCCATAGAGAGCCACTTTGCATCAGCAGCACCATGCTCCAGTGCTCTGGGAGACTTTATAGTCCTGAGAGTTGAACACTGGATGACTGACAGCTGTCCTTCATGACAACAGAAGCCACAGAAATCCTCCTCATCAAAAACATGACTTTGGTCTCCGTCCTCATCTGGACTCTCCTCTGCTTCACTCAGGGTGAGGAAAATCATTTTTCTGTGATGTGAAAATCATTTGGAGTGTAGCTGAGTTTCACCTCACCATCTCATGTCCAGTGTTTCTTCTCTCTCCTCAGGGTCTGTTGGACAAAATGTTGTCTTGACTCAGCCAGCAGCCAAATCAGTGCAGCTGGGTCAGACTGTCTCTATTGACTGTCAATCCAGCCTAAAAGTAACTCACAACACTGGTTCAAAATACTACCTGGCCTGGTACCATCAGAAAACTGGAGAAGCTCCAAAACTTCTGATCTATTTAACATCAGACAGATTTTCTGGAATCTCCTCCAGATTCAGTGGAAGTGGAGCAGGGAATGGAGTTGACTTCACTCTGACCATCAGTGGAGTTCAGGCTGAAGATGCAGCAGTTTACTACTGTCTGAGTCATCATTATATCAACAGTCAGGATGTGTTCACACAGTGAAAAAGCGTCGTACAAAAACCTCCCTCAGTCAGACTGAACAGAAACTGAACTGACTGCTGCAGCTGGAAGCTACTGCAGAGACTGATACAGTTCACTGAGGACACACACACACACACACACACACACACACACACACACACATCCAGCCTTGTGGCACTTTCTTCATGGGGCCCATCATATACATAACGCATTCCCAAACCTTAAACCTAAAACCAAGTCTTAACCTCAAGCAGCCTTTCATAAATGTGGGGTCCAGCACCACACGTATGTGTTCTTGTTAAATTTAAGACACAAAATACTCTCAGTTTACATTGTTGAAAGTGAAAAAGAAACTGCCCTGTCACAAGTTACTGTGGCTTTCAGATCAATGTAGCTGAGTAAAAAGTTCCATATTTGCTTACAAATGCTGACCAGATCAATCTGAGGGGTCATCAGATGATTAATGGGAGATGAAAGAAGAAGAAACAATGTTGGGATACACAAAACTGTTTTCAGTTTTTGAGTTTTATTTCATTTGTTTGTATAATATTGGATAAATTTACCTCCTCAGGACTCAAACAGTTACTGAAATTAAACCATGTGTGAAGTTATGAGGTAAAATGTCTCTTTTGTGGAACTGCTAACAACTCAGACATCTGAAACAAGGGGCACAACAAGCCACTTTATTGTGTTTTATTAGCTCGTCATTGTCAGGATGTGCGGTGCAGTTGAGCAGGTTGGTGGACCTAAATGCAGGGCACTGAACCGAGCAGGTACAGTTCAATGAAATTTATTAACGGCGAAACAAAAGGCTGAGTCCAAAGATATCCAATGTAGTGAACAACGGTGTGGATTTGTGCATTTTATATTGAATAAATTTGGAGCTACTCCAAATTCCTCTCTCCTCCCCCAGAGAAGAAGGGGAGGGGTCAAAGTTGCTTTCTCTAAGCGCTATCCCGACCATAAAACTGGCACCTTTTAGACTCCGAAGCTGATAACGAGGGGCCTGACTGTTAAACTGACAAAGGGACACAAACCAGAAATTAGCATTTCCCTGAACAGCCAATCAAAACTACCCCCCCCCCACACACACACACACACGTTTCCGTGGCAACTGACCTTACTCTTTGTGTATTACCACATCAAAAGAAAACCCCTGTCTCACCCAAGTGTGACATGATCCAGAGAGCTGAACTTTCAATAACCAAAGACTGCAGACACACACACACACACACACACACATACACACACACACACACACACACAGTTATGGCACTATGGTCTTGGGGGCAAGTCATTCACATAATCCATTTTCTAGCCCTTTACCCTAATCGTAAAACTATCACAACTGACCTTAAAACACAAGTCCTAACCTCAAACAGCCCTTTAAATTGTGGAGTCCAGCACCACACGTCTGTATATGTGGGCTTTTTTCCTCCAAGAGTCAAAATACTCTCAGTTAATATTGTTTAAGATGAAGAAGAACTGTCAAAACATCAACACTAACATTACTCTTGAAAATCCTCTGGTACAAGTAAAAGTCCTGTTTTTAAATGTTCACTCCAGCATCATCAGCTAAATCTAGTTAATCCAAAAGTACTAATTTGGGCAGAATGGCTCCTTCCAGAGTGTTGAAATATTGTTACTGCAGTATTTTAGTGTCACAACTGGTGGAAGTGGAGCAAAGTTTAACAAGTTAATATGCTGTGTAAGGTATTTTAATTTGTGCAGTTAATCATACAAAATCTAATGAAAATGAACTGTGACTGTCAGATAAATCTAAAGTTAAAAGAACCATATTTCCCTCTCAAGATAAATCTTAAGGGTCGTGAGATGATTAATGGAAGATGAGAGAAGAAGAATCAAAGTTGTGGTACACAAAGCTTTGATTTTTCTGTTCTCCTCAGGGCTCAAACAGATTTTGAAATTAAGCCATGTGTGAAGTTATGAGGCGAAATGTCTTTTGTGGAACT
>NW_025739616.1:0-560 GCF_021292245.1 Micropterus dolomieu
CACAGTGTGTGTTGCAGTGTGTCATAGTGTGTATTGCAGTGTGTTGCAGTGTGACGCAGTGTGTCATAGTGTGTTGCAGTGTGACACAGTGTGTTACAGTGTGTCATAGTGTGTGTTGCAGTGTGACAGTGTGTGTTGCAGTGTGTATTGCAGTGTGTCATAGTGTGACGCAGTGTGACACAGTGTGTATTGCAGTGTGTCATAGTGTGACGCAGTGTGTTGCAGTGTGACGCAGTGTGTTGCAGTGTGACGCAGTGTGTCAGTGTGTTGCAGTGTGACGCAGTGTGTGTTGCAGTGTGACACAGTGTGTCGCAGTGTGTATTGCAGTGTGTCATAGTGTGACGCAGTGTGTATTGCAGTGTGACACAGTGTTTATTGCAGTGTGTCATAGTGTGACGCCGTGTGTCATAGTGTGTATTGCAGTGTGTCATAGTGTGACGCAGTGTGTATTGCAGTGTGTAATGCAGTGTGTCATAGTGTGACGCAGTGTGACGCAGTGTGCATTGCAGTGTGTCATAGTGTGACGCAGTGTGTATTGCAGTGTGTCATAGTGTGTTGCA
>NW_025739617.1:0-2088 GCF_021292245.1 Micropterus dolomieu
CAACTTATAGGCTATATTAAAAATAGCATCGTCTAACAGTCAAATATCACGTGAAATATGATATTCCCAATGTTACAACAAGCAAAGTAGTTTCGAAGTGTTTTGGCTTACCTTAAAGTTTAATGCTTGATACCACGCATAGACACCACATTGCTCGAGAGGGTAGCCATCTTGGATAGATTTTTCAGGTAACGTCAGTTAGGATGGCACGTCATGACGTCATATCACGTGATCGACAGTACACTTAAAAATATTGAGTGAACCAGCGGTGTTCACTCAGAAATGCTGAGCCATGTAAATACAAAAATACATATTTGTTTATAGACATTAATAGTTTAAAGGTGGATTAACTCAGCAAGAGATTTTAACTGTAGCGACCTCAGTCTTTATAAGCTAGTAGTACTGTTCGGGCTTACAGTGTAGGAAATCCCCCGGCAGTCTAGGACTATAGCAGCATAACTAAGGGATGGTTCAGGACTAACCTGAGCCAGCCCTAACTATAAGCTTTATCAAAGAGGAAAGTCTTAAGCCTACTCTTAAATGTGGAGATGGTGTCTGCCTCCTGAACCCAAACTGGAACCTGGTTCCACAGGTGAGGAGCTTGATAGCTGAACGCTCTGGCTCCAAGTCTACTTTTGGAGACTCTAGGAACCACAAGTTAACCAGCATTCTGGGAGCGCAGTGCTCTGGTGGGGTAGTAAGGTACTATGAGCTCTTTAAGATAAGAATGTGCCTGACCATTAAGAGCTTTGTAGGTAAGAAGAATGATTTTAAATTATATTCTGGATTTTACTGGAAGCCAATGCAAAGAAGCTAAAACTGGAGAAATGTGATCTCTTTTCTGGTTCTGGCACACACGTGACAACACGTGCTGCAGCATTCTGGATCAGCTGAAGAGTCTTAACGGACTTTTTCGAGCAGCCTGATAATAAGGAATTGCAGTAATCCAGCCTAGAAGTAACAAATGCATGGACTAGTTTTTCTGCATCATTTTTAGACAGGATGTTCCTGATTTTCGCAGTATTACGTAGGTGAAAAAAGGCGGTCCTTGAAATTTGCTTAATGTGGGACTTAAACGACATGTCCTGATCAAAGATAACTCCAAGATTCCTCACAGTGGTGCTGGAGTCCAGGGCGATGCCATCCAGGGAAATTATATCTTTAGATAATGCGTCACGGAGGTGCTTAGGCCCCAGAGCAATAACTTCAGTTTTATCTGAGTTTAACATTAGAAAATTACAGGTCATCCAGGTTTTAACATCCTGAAGGCACATTTGAAGTTTAGCTAACTGATGAGTTTCATCTGGCTTGATCGATAGATATAACTGAGTATCATCTGCATAACAATGAAAGCCTAAGAGAAGCATATATAAAGTGAAGAGGATTGGTCCGAGGACAGATCCTTGAGGAACTCCATGACTAACTTTGGCATGCATGGAGGACTCATCGTTAACATGTACAAACTGAAATCGATCTGATAAATAGGACTTAAACCAGCTTAGAGCGGTTCCTTTAATGCCAATGAAATATTCCAGTCTCTGCAATAGGATCTGATGGTCAATGGTATCAAATGCAGAGTCCTTTGTCTGATGCAATAAGTTAGTCGTTAGTAATTTTCACCAGTGCTGTCTCTGTGCTATGATGAGCTCTAATGTCTCTAATAGCTAGAATTTTATCATTAAAGAAGCTCAGGAAGTCGTAACTACTGAGAGCTATGGGAATACTTGGCTCAATAGAGCTGTGACTCTCTGTCAGCCTGGCTACAGTGCTGAAAAGAAACTTTGGGTTGTTCCTATTTTCCTCTATTAATGACGAGTAGTACGCTGCTCTAGCATTACGGAGGGCCTTCCTATAAGTTTTAAGACTATCTTGCCAAATTAAACGAGAATTTTCCACTTTGGTGGAACGCCAATTCCTCTCAAGTTTCCGCAATATTTGCTTTAATTTGCGAGTTTCAGTATTATACCATGGAGCTAACTGTCTTTGTTTTAGTATTTTCTTTTTTAGAGGGGCTACAGAGTCGAGTGTCATTCGCAGCGAGCCAGCAGCACTATCAACAAGATGATCGATTTGGGAGGGACTGAAATT
>NW_025739618.1:0-579 GCF_021292245.1 Micropterus dolomieu
GACAGACGAGAGAGAGAGAGACAGACCGGAGGAGGCGAGAGAGAGAGACAGACCGGAGGAGACGAGAGAGAGAGAGAGAGAGAGAGACAGACAGGAGGAGGAGACGAGAGAGACAGACAGGAGGAGGAGGCGAGAGAGACAGACAGGAGGAGGAGACGAGAGAGACAGACAGGAGGAGGAGACGAGAGAGACAGACAGGAGGAGGAGACGAGAGAGACAGACAGGAGGAGGAGGCGAGAGAGAGAAAGACAGGAGGAGGAGGCGAGGGAGAGAGAGAGAGAGAGACGGACCGGAGGAGGCGAGAGAGAGAGAGAGACGGACCGGAGGAGGCGAGGGAGAGAGACAGACAGACAGGAGGAGGCGACAGACAGACAGGAGGAGGCGAGAGAGACAGACAGGAGGAGGAGAGAGAGAGAGAGAGACAGACAGGAGGAGGAGAGAGAGACAGACCGGAGGAGGCGAGAGAGAGAGAGACAGACAGACAGACAGGAGGAGGAGACAGACAGACAGACAGACAGGAGGAGGAGACAGAGAGAGAGACAGACCGGAGGAGGAGAGAGAGAGAGAGAGAGAGAGAGA
>NW_025739619.1:0-651 GCF_021292245.1 Micropterus dolomieu
ACAGAGAGGGGGGCTTGGGGAGGAGAAAAACAACAACAAACAAACAATAAAAATAATAGTATTAAAGCTGCAAGCAGCGTTGGGCGGGCCCTCGCACTTGTAGCGCGTCCGCGTGTGACTCGGCCGTGCATATTCTGCACCACGTACTGCTACACTGCGCCACGTACTGCTACACTGCACCACGTACTGCTACACTGCGCCACGTACTGCTACACTGCGCCACGTACTGCTACTGCAACACGTACTGCTACACTGCAACACGTACTGCTACACTGCAACACGTACTACTACACTGCAACATGTACTGCACCACGTACTGCTACTGCAACATGTACTGCACCACGTACTGCTACACTGCAACACGTACTGCTACACTGCGCCACGTACTGCTACACTGCGCCACGTACTGCTACTGCAACACGTACTGCTACACTGCAACACGTACTACTACACTGCAACATGTACTGCACCACGTACTGCTACTGCAACACGTACTGCACCACGTACTGCTACACTGCAACACGTACTGCTACACTGCAACACGTACTGCTACACTGCAACACTGTCGAGGGAACAGCTACGAGCTGAGTTTAGAGTTCAGGCCGGGCTGAAAAGACGGGAGGAACATGGGAAGCAGGCCTCTGAACGTCT
>NW_025739620.1:0-1105 GCF_021292245.1 Micropterus dolomieu
AGACATTCAGATGGTAGAGTCAGAATTTGGTGTAAACAGAATGAGAACATGGATCCATCATGCCTTGTTACCACTGTGCAGGCTGGTGGTGGTGGTGTAATGGTGCGGGGGATGTTTTCTTGGCACACTTTAGGCCCCTTAGTGCCAATTGGGCATCGTTTAAATGCCACGGCCTACCTGAGCATTGTTTCTGACCATGTCCATCCCTTTATGGCCACCATGTACCCATCCTCTGATGGCTACTTCCAGCAGGATAATGCACCATGTCACAAAGCTCGAATCATTTCTAATTGGTTTCTTGAACATGACAATGAGTTCACTGTACTAAAATGGCCCCCACAGTCACCAGATCTCAACCCAATAGAGCATCTTTGGGATGCGGTGGAACGGGAGCTTCGTGCCCTGGATGTGCATCCCACAAATCTCCATCAACTGCAAGATGCTATCCTATCAATATGGGCCAACATTTCTAAAGAATGCTTTCAGCACCTTGTTGAATCAATGCCACATAGAATTAAGACAGTTCTGAAGGTGAAAGGGGGTCAAACACAGTATAAGTATGGTGTTCCTAATAATCCTTTAGGTGAGTGTAGAGTTATTGGTTCTAGTACAATTTGGAAAATTGTAAGCCAGATTTCAAATATAGATTTTAATGTTTCTTTTTATTGCATAGAAAGCTCTCCTTGCTTTGTCCCTCAGATCTTTCACAGCCATGTTGAAGTTCCCTGTGTACAGTGGGTACGGAAAGTATTCAGACCCCTTTAAATTTTTCACTCTTTGTTTCATTGCAGCCATTTTCCAAAAATCAAAAAAGTTCATTTTATTTCTCTGTAATGTACACTCAGCACCCCATCTTGACAGAAAAAAACAGAAATGTAGAAATTTTTGCAAATTTATTAAAAAAGAAAAACTGAAATATCACATGGTCATAAGTATTCAGACCCTTTGCCGTGACACTCATATTTAACTCAGGTGCTGTCTATTTCTTCTGATCATCCTTGAGATGGTTCTACACCTTCATTTGAGTCCAGCTGTGTTTGATTATACTGATTGGACTTGATTAGGAAAGCCACACACCTGTCTATATAAGACCTTACAGCTCACA
>NW_025739621.1:0-1045 GCF_021292245.1 Micropterus dolomieu
CGCATGATCAGGGACACCCCACGAGGCGAGATCTTGTGTGGAGGCCCAGACCGAGGGAGGTTGGCGGTGGTGTGGTGCTTCTTCCATTTCCTGATAACTGCACCGACAGTTGATCTTTTCTCTCCAAGTTGCTTTCCGATTCTCTTGTAGCCCATCCCAGCCTTGTGCAGATCAACAATCTTGTCCCTGATGTCCGTAGAAAGCTCTTTGGTCTTGCCCATGGTGGTGATGTTGGATGCTGGTTGTTTGGGTGTTGACAGGTGTCTTTTATACAAGTAACGAGGTGAGGCAGGTGTATTTGATGTAGATAATTGGTTGGGATTGGGGCTGTGTCTTAAAGAAAGACTAACTGGCTTGTAGGAGCCAGAATACTTGCTGTTTGGTAGGGGGTCATATACTTGTTTTTCCTCATCAGATGGTCATCAATTTTTATAAATTCATATGATGTGATTTTCTGGAATTTTCTTTGGGATTCTGTCTTTCACTGTTAGAATGTACATATAATTAAAATTGTAGATTGTTGCATTCTTTGTAAGTGGGCAAACCTGCAAAATCAGCAAGGGGTCAAATACTTTTTTCCCCCACTGTAACCATACCGGTCCCATCGATACATCTTGACTAGATGAGGTTGTGTACTCTTGACAAGATATTGTGAGATATAGTCCATCCTTATCACAAACGTGGATCTTGCGTGTTGGCATTTACCCACAGTGAGTGCACACAGATGTCTACCTCACACACACACACACACACACACACACACACACACACACACACACACACACACACACACACACTGAAGTCTGCTTTCCTTAGGAAATCTTCTGTTGTCAAATATAATGTTGTGTTGTTTAGTTTGCAGTTGTAGTAAATATCTTTATTTTACCCATTTACATTCAACAAGCATCGCTGCCTGCAAACATGTATTCTTAATAGTTTCTCTCTCCGTTTCTCTCAAAGTCTGGGGACCATACAGTGAAAGAGAAGGATTTATTGAATTAATTTAGCATTTGTTGTTACACGGTTCTAAACTTGCAGTAAGTTA
>NW_025739622.1:0-906 GCF_021292245.1 Micropterus dolomieu
GTAAAATGATAGCTTAGAATAGAACACTGAACTGCTTTTTAAAAATAAATTCAAGTTAAAGTAGTGGTTTAAGATGCTTTCCTCTTAACTTTACATCATTGTAGCTGTGTGACCCACCTACCACACTGAGAAAAAAAGCATGACTGTGCATTTTTGTTAAACTGCACAGCAAGAGGACGTCAGGGCCCCTCGTTATGCTGAGTCAGCCCTCATCACTGCACTGGGTAACAGCTAGCAACAAAATGTTAAAACAAAGTCAATTAAAAACATTTCAACAATGAAACAGTGCATTTGTTGTGGATGTGTCCTGGACATTGCATGTTTTCAAACAGTCTATTAAATTTCAAAAGTGAATAATTCAAGAGACCAACCTGTTGTATCACTGTCACTGATGAAACATATGCTCTCTAACTTATGCTCTCTGGTGGTGGTTGCTCCTGTCTTACTGCACAGACATCCTTAGACAACCTTCTGAAAAACCTCACCTGGAGCAGGGAGCTTTTACCTGCAGCAGGTGAGGTGAAACGACAGCACAGGCAATATAATGACCAATATGGTTCAATCAGATTCATTGTGCTTTGTTCAGTTCCATTCTCACCTTAACAGGTCCAGCAAACCTTCACACATGGGGTGAGAATGGAACGCCTCCCTACCCTCTTTGTGATGGGAGAGGAAGAGGCTCCTCTGCAGCTGTCTCAAGACTTGGCTGATGGTTGCTACCGTTGGCGCCATGACCAGGTGCGCAAGGCAATTGTAGAAGTGACCACCACAACCCATAAGTCCAATAAACATCACCCCAGAAGATTGGGATTGATTAAGCCCCGGCAGAGTCACCTGGTTGACAGCATCTGAGCTCCTGTGGCGCAATCGGTCAGCGCGCGGTACTTATAAGACAGTAACCTGCAG
>NW_025739623.1:0-2526 GCF_021292245.1 Micropterus dolomieu
ACTAAAAGATGGAAAGAACTGTGAGTGCTTAGGCAAAATTACTGTAAAGAATAAGTGTTTAGCGGACAGTTGGCCGCTGTAATCAAACAAATGTAACTGTTATTTAGCGAGAGCAGCACAACACGGTACCAACACACAAGCAACGGAAACGCAAATGAGTCGACACGCTTACCGCAATACGTCAGCAGTCCAACAGTGAAGTTGTCTGTACATCCCAAGTCCTGAATGTGTACATACATATCCAGAAACCATTTAAAGGTAACAGTGGTCAAAATGTTCCCACAGAGATGAGCATCCTGCAGTATTTTAAGAGGAAGAGGTCAGAGGAGGAGGAGCAGAAACAAGTGAGGAGGACGAGCTTGGAAGTTGGATGGACAGCTAGTAGACAGACTGTAGTTTGTTCTAAAGTTCTCAGAGTAAAATGACTTTGTCAGGTTAATAGCATGTCATCAGAGTTTGCATTGAAGACAGTTCTGTGTTTTGTTGCTTTCCTAGATGTGAGATGAAGTGACCTCAGAACAGGGAGAGTCAGGGCCGAGTGAGACACAGGGAATATCACCGACAAGTGGAACATAAGGAGAACTGAATACATTTGTGCCGTGGCTACATTAACCAGGAGCTGTTCCACGGTTTATGTTCTAGTTATATTATTCTCCATCTTCTGTCACTGCAAACACCCTCTTTATGCCACAATAATCAGTACATTTTGTTTTCAAAAGATAATAGAAATTAGCATTTAAGTGCTTTATTTAAAATAAAAGTCCCCCCCCCCAGTTCAAAGTGTTTTCAGTTAGATTCCTGTTTCTCCTCCTTGTCTCATCTAGTTCAGTCCAGTTCAGGTTCTGCTTCTGTCAGAAGGGGAAACTTGCATTAGCCCAGACTAACTAAACCTTGACCGAAAGACAGACAGCTGATCACTGTCTTGTTTTAAAATGATGTGCGTCCATACATGTGTTGGCTCGTTCTCACAGAGGTTGCTGCTGGAATGCGACGCAGTTCTCTTTTCCAAGCTGCAGCTTATAAACCCTGTTGGCGTTTAGAAGTAGGCTAAGAAATAGTGGGATGGTTTGAGACGTTTTTATGAATGAAAATAAATCACGAATTTTAGAACGTGAACTTCTTCACTGCATTTGCAGTAATATTTTAATGGGCTACTTAAAAATAAACTCATCAAGTTGCCTAGTCTGAGGCAATAGACAGTCTGTTTTTACTCTGATAGCCATATTGACCTTTCCTCATGAGGACACACAGGAGCTGTGATCCTGCACAACAAAACATCCCCACACTACCATGGATAGTAGTATGCAATCCGTGCTATGGATCCCTTCCACACGGTGTGGATTGATTACAAAGTTTATGATGATTTATCCTGTTTGACCTCTCAAAATATCGTCTCGGGTTACGTATATAACCCTGGTTCCCCGAGAAGGGGAACGAGACACTGCGTCGGTTACGAGACTATGGGAACGCCTCTAGGCGTAGCAGGTCTGAACGTGAATTAAATCACTCCAATCCTATTGGCTTGTTGCTAGAACGGTAAGGTGTGACGGAATAACCGGAGGAGTATAAAGCACACCTGTACACACTCATCATTAGCTTAAACTATGAAGCAGGCGCTTCAGGCGGGGAGAGAGGTGCGGCGGGCCGACGCAGTGTCTCATTCCCCTTATCGGGGAACCAGGGTTACATACGTAACCCGAGATGTTCCCCTTCGAGGGAACTAAAACTGCGTCAGTTACGACACTATGGGAACGAGATACCCACTAAACCGTGCCGAAAACCCCGCCTGCCCCAGTGTGCAATAGAGTGGCACAACTAAGAGGAGAGTGCACGAGTGCCAGGTGCCGAAGGAAGGTCAAGACTGTAAACCGAATGAATGTGTGCGGAGTGGCAGAGCCAGCCGCTAAACAAACATCCTGCAAAGAGGCCCCCGGAAAGGAGGGCTCGAGAGGCCGCCATGCCTCTGGTAGAATGAGCCCTCACAGCCACAGGTGAAGGCAAACCGCGCACCTGATAGGCCAGGGAAATAGTCTGAACAATCCAGTTGCTAATAGTATGTTTGGATGCAGGGAGCCCGGCCCTGGGGGACCCAAAACACACTAGCAGCTGGTCAGCCTTCCTCCAACGGGTGGACCTCAGAGTGTAAATACTCAGTGCTTCTGACAGGGCAGAGCATATGAAGTCTCCCGTCCTCCCCCGTCACATGAGGTGGAGGATGAAATGCCTGCAGCACTGTGGACCCTGCCGCACAAGAAGGCACTTTAGGGATGTATCCTGGACGTGGGTGCAGGATAGCCCTAATATTCCCCGGGGCAAACTCCAGGCTTTGCGGGGAAACCGAAAGTGCTTGGAGATCCCCCACCCTCCTCAGAGAAATGATAGCAAGGAGAAAGGCCATCTTAAGGGTCAAGTGCTTAGCCTCAGCTGACTCCAGGGGTTCGAAGGGTGCCTCAGCCAACGCCCCAAGAACCACCGCCAGATCCCAAGTGGGAACCTTGGACCGAGTCGCAGGTCTCATCCTCCGGG
>NW_025739624.1:0-1244 GCF_021292245.1 Micropterus dolomieu
GTAACTCCAAGTCAATCACACTCCTGTGAAATCAAACTGTCCACTTAGGAAGCAACACTGATTGACAATCAATTTCACATGCTGTTGTGCAAATGGAATAGACAGCAGGTGGAAATTATAGGCAATTAGCAAGACACCCCCAATAAAGGAGTGGTTCTACAGGTGGTGACCACAGAACACTTCTCAGTTCCTATGCTTCCTGGCTGATGTTTTGGTCACTTTTGAATGCTGGCGGTGCTTTCACTCTAGTGGTAGCATGAGACAGAGTCTACAACCCACACAAGTGGCTCAGGTAGTGCAGCTCATCCAGGATGGCACATCAATGCGAGCTGTGGCAAGAAGGTTTGCTGTGTCTGTCAGCGTAGTGTCCAGAGCATGGAGGCGCTACCAGGAGACAGGCCAGTACATCAGGAGACGTGGAGGAGGCCGTAGGAGGGCAGGACTGCTACCTCCGCCTTTGTGCAAGGAGGAGCAGGAGGAGCACCTCCAGCAGGCCACAAATGTGCATGTGTCTGCTCAAACGGTCAGAAACAGACTCCATGAGGGTGGTATGAGGGCCCGACGTCCACAGTGTGCTTACAGCCCAACACCGTGCAGAGAGAACACCAAGATTGGCAAATTCGCCACTGGCGCCCTGTGCTCTTCACAAATTTTTCACAGCAGGTTCACACTGAGCACATGTGACAGATGTGACAGAGTCTGGAGACGCCGTGGAGAACATTCTGCTGCCTGCAACATCCTGCAGCATGGCCGGTTTGGCGGTGGGTCAGTAATGGTGTGGGGTGGCATTTCTTTGGGGGGCCGCACAGCCCTCCATGTGCTTGCTAGAGGTAGCCTGACTGCCATTAGGTACCGAGATGAGATCCTCAGACCCCTTGTGAGACCATATGCTGGTGCAGTTGGCCCTGGGTTCCTCCTAATGCAAGACAATGCTAGACCTCATGTGGCTGGAGTGTGTCAGCAGTTCCTGCAAGAGGAAGGCATTGATGCTATGGACTGGCCCGCCCGTTCCCCAGACCTGAATCCAATTGAGCACATCTGGGACATCATGTCTCGCTCCATCCACCAACGCCACGTTGCACCACAGACTGTCCAGGAGTTGGCAGATGCTTTAGTCCAGGTCTGGGAGGAGATCCCTCAGGAGACCATCCGCCACCTCATCAGGAGCATGCCCAGGCGTTGTAGGGAGGTCATACAGGCACGTGGAGGCCACACACACTACTGAGCCTCATTTTGACTTGTTT
>NW_025739625.1:0-610 GCF_021292245.1 Micropterus dolomieu
CACAGACAGAGACACAGACACACACACGGACAGACACACACACACAGACACACAGACAGAGACACACAGACAGACACACAGACACAGACACGGACAGACACACACACAGACACACAGACAGACACACAGACACACACACGGACAGACACACACACAGACACACAGACAGAGACACACAGACAGACACACAGACACACACACGGACAGACACACACACAGACACACAGACAGAGACACACAGACACAGACACACAGACACAGACAGACAGACACACAGACCCACACACAGACAGACACACACACAGACACACAGACAGAGACACACAGACAGAGACACACAGACACACAGACACAGACACACAGACACACACAGACAGACACACACAGACACACACACACACACACACACACACGGACCCAGAGACCCACAGACACACAGACACACACAGACAGACACACACAGACACACACACACACACACACACACACACACAGACAGAGACACAGACACACAGACACACACACGGACCCAGAGACCCACAGACCCACAGACACACACAGACAGACACACACAGACAGACACACACAGACAGACACACACACACAGACA
>NW_025739626.1:0-1085 GCF_021292245.1 Micropterus dolomieu
CAGTTGCTAATAGTATGTTTGGATGCAGGGAGCCCGGCCCTGGGAGACCCAAAACACACTAGCAGCTGGTCAGCCTTCCTCCAATGGGAGGACCTCAGAGTGTAAATACTCAGTGCTCTGACAGGGCAGAGCAGATGAAGTCCTCCGCCGTCACATGAGGTGGAGGATGAAATGCCTGCAGCACTGTGGACCCTGCCGCACAAGAAGGCACTTTAGGGATGTATCCTGAACGAGGGTGCAGGATAGCCCTAATATTCCCCGGGGCAAACTCCAGGCTTTGCGGGGAAACCGAAAGCGCTTGGAGATCCCCCACCCTCCTCAGAGAGGTGATAGCAAGGAGAAAGGCCATCTTGAGGGTCAAGTGCTTAGCCTCAGCTGACTCCAGAGGTTTGAAGGGGGCCTCAGCCACCGCCCCAAGAACCACTGCCAGATCCCAAGTGGGAACCTTGGACCGAGTCGCAGGTCTCATCCTCCGGGCACCACGGAGGAAACGTACAACCAAGGGAAGTTTCCCCAAGGACCCCTCCCTCAGAGGGGTGTGAAAAATAGCTGCCACGTACACCTTGAGGGTGGAAGGGGAAAGACCAGCAGAGAACCGGTCCTGGAGGAACTCAAGTACCTGAACCACCGGGCAGGTAACAGGGTCCACCGACCGCTCCCTACACCAAGTGGAGAAAACACTCCACTTCAGGCCGTACATCCTCCGTGTGGACGGGGCCCTGGAGCTCAGGAGGGTCTCGACTGCTCCGGCCGTTAGACCCACCTCTAGGTACTGTGCCCCCTCAGGGGCCAGACCCACAGTCGCCATATGGCGGGGCAAGGGTGAAGAACTCGGTGAGTGAGTCGGGACACCGCCTGACTGCAGACCCTCGGGGCAGGCAGTACGGCGTGGACTCGATGGTGGCAGATGCGTCCTGAACGTGTAACGGCGGGATAACATCACCTGTTGCCACGGCGGAGGGGGGTGCAGGTCTTCCCTGAGCTCCGTCGGGACTGGATGACGGTCCTCAGATCGCGTCTCTCAGACGGCTGAGGATGAGAGCGCCGTCTCGCTGCCCCAGCTCCTCGGGGGGGCCCCCGAGAAG
>NW_025739627.1:0-1432 GCF_021292245.1 Micropterus dolomieu
TTTCTGTATTTAGATTGTGCAATGGCATTACAACCAATAGTTTTATTATTGTTTTTGGGAATTGCACTTTATTTTTCTTAATGTTTTTGATTTTGCACTGACAGTAGAAGACAGTAAGTTAAGGTTATCTATGTCAATAATATTATACTTCATCTTGAAAGAATGTCATATGCATTGCATATCATTCAGGGAGGGATCTTTTTCAGGGAGCATGTTTATTTTTCAGGGAGAGCAGGCCTTATGCTTATTTTATGTGAGATTATCTTTTGTGAAAAAAACACGGTCAGTGTTTTTGACATCAAGAATTAAATAAAAATTTAATCTGTGTCTGTATTGCAGATTCAAACCTTAATACCATTTCATAACAGACTGATGGATACTTCCAATGACAGGAAGTCCACTCCACTGTAGATTTAGTCGACTAAAATCTGCTAATATTTGGTCTACTAAAACTCGACTAAGACTAAAAGACTTAAGACTAGACTAAGACTAAAACTCTTATGATATTTAGTTGACTAAACTAGACTAAGACTAAACGTTTTCAGATAGACTAAAATGTGACTAAAACTAAATGGTGTGTTATTCAAAAGTAAACTAAATCGGAATTTGATGTTTGATAGAAAACATGTTCATGTTCAATAGCACCAACTACGCAACCGATCCCTACCTGGGTCTCCCCGACTAAGTTAGCCTCCTCCTAACGTTACATGGGGCTCTCCTCGTAACAGGAGCTGCCACCTATACGCTGCGGCCAGACGCCGCCCTGACCCCGGGATCTCTTGTGGCCTTTTATTGTGGCCAGCCTAAGGCCCACCTGTGCAATCCCCATGCTGTCTGCTCAGCATCTTGATATGCTACACCTGTGAGGTGGATGGATTATCTCGGCAAAGGAGAAGTGCTCATTTACACAGATTCTGACAGATTTGTGAACAATATATGAGAGAAAGAGGCCTTTTGTGTACATAGAGAAAGTCTTAGATCTTGAGTTCAGCTCATGATGAATGGGGGCAAAAACAAAAGGGTTGCCTTTATAATTTTGACTAATAACCAACCTAGCCTGGAACATCCATGTGGACAGTCTCTGTAGCAGATTACAACGACGACTGCACTTCCTGTGTCAACTTGGACTTCATGGTGTTGATCAAGATGTTTGTTCAGATACGGCATCATATTCAAATACAATAATCATGGCAGCTGGTTCATTACATGTGAAGTGCACTTGTTCCGGACCTTCCTACAACTGAGTGAGTCTAGAACTGAGATCCTTTTATTGGCCCCTCAAATCCTGTCAACCACTTGAAATCAAACTTTGCTAAGATGCTCACTGATCTTCAGCATAAATACTCTGGATACAAGATTCTGTAGTGAGGTTTTGTTCAGTTATCAGCCGACTTCAATTGAGTCCTTGTGTTTGCAAATCCTGAAAAGATGA
>NW_025739628.1:0-1429 GCF_021292245.1 Micropterus dolomieu
TGACTGCTTTTGCGGCGTCTCTACGGGGGAGGCGCGGTGTGAGCCGCTATGTTGGTCTGTTGGTTTGCCCTCCAGTTCGTTGCCGCGCATGTCACGTGACTGAAAACTATGAATTGCTTTATTTTATTTTTAATGTTACCATATCTTAATATAGGCCTAGACGTAATTATATGTTGTGTGTGTAGCACGAAGGAACTACAAATTTTGTTTGGTTATGCAGCCTTGTGCTGTTTAACGACTAATAAACAACCTTGTACCCTAGAAAGAGAGGTAGTGTGGCCGAGCGGTCTAAGGCGCTGGATTAAGGCTCCAGTCTCTGCGGAGGCATGGGTTCAAATCCCATCACTGCCAATTTTAACTTCAGGTGCATGGAATATCTGCCCATAATCTCCAGATTACAGAAGCTGGGAAATGGCTCATTGTACAAATGTCATCCACAAAAAAAATTCTGATTCTGGTCAAGCACTGCTAACTTCTCTGATACAATAACACAGGCATTTACTGAATCTTTCTGTCAATGTTTACGAGGCAATGATTAATTTGCCATTTATTATTACCATTTAACAGGTTTGCAAACTGTTTGCAGGTTTGTGTGTCTTGGTAAACTCAAAATCGATCCCTTTAAACACAAAGAAACAGTTACATGTTACCTTAGAGACTCACTGTAACAGATAAGGCAAGGGTCCTGTCAAGCAGCATTGTGGGCTTAGGTCTTGGAGAGCAGAGTGGTGCAACGGGACTGTGCTGGGTGAGCGTGCTGTGCCTTCAGGGGATTTCACGTGTATTGGCGTTTATTGACGTAGGACAGTTCGGTCTGTTTGACCAAATACGGAGCCGCAACGTGTTTTGGCGATCATAAACTAGATATCAGGGGTGACCAAAGACAAATGTTTGCACTTTTATGCTTTAGGAATACATCTAGTCAAAGCAGAGACAAGCGTGAAACTGCTACTAGTATGGCTTAGCGCTTTATTGCGCTGGATGGCAGCACTGTTCCTTGTCAATGTCGCTATGGACAAGGACCATTTGGAATCTGATCATTTAGTGCTCTCTTGGAAAAACCACCAGTACAAGCAAATGCACCTTGGACACATGTGGTAGTGTGGTCGAGTGGTCTAAGGCGCTGGATTTAGGCTCCAGTCTCTATGGAGGCGTGGGTTCAAATCCCACCACTGCCAACTTTACCTCCAGGCACAAGGAATTTCTGCTCACAATTATAGAAACTTGTTGACTGAACACTGAAAATTCCAGTTGTGGTCAAACAAGGCTCTTTATTTAGAAGCACTTCTTGTCAAAGCAGAGAAGTCTGAAACTGCTGCCGGTATGAATTGGCGCTCAACCAGTACAAGCAAATGACCCCTTTGGAAAGAGGGGTCAAAGCAGAGAAGTCTGAAACTGCTGCCGGTATGAATTGGCGCTCAACCAGTAC
>NW_025739629.1:0-971 GCF_021292245.1 Micropterus dolomieu
ATCTGTATCTACAGCACTGACCTCTGACCTGTATCTACAGCACTGACCTCTGACCTGTATCTACAGCACTGACCTCTGACCTGTATCTACAGCACTGACCTCTGATCTGTATCTACAGCACTGACCTCTGACCTGTATCTACAGCTCTGATCTGTATCTACAGCTCTGATCTGTATCTACAGCACTGACCTCTGATCTGTATCTACAGCACTGACCTCTGACCTGTATCTACAGCTCTGATCTGTATCTACAGCTCTGATCTGTATCTACAGCACTGACCTCTGATCTGTATCTACAGCACTGACCTCTGACCTGTATCTACAGCTCTGATCTGTATCTACAGCACTGACCTCTGACCTGTATCTACAGCTCTGACCTCTGACCTGTATCTACAGCACTGACCTCTGACCTGTATCTACAGCACTGACCTCTGACCTGTATCTACAGCTCTGACCTCTGACCTGTATCTACAGCTCTGACCTGTATCTACAGCTCTGACCTGTATCTACAGCTCTGACCTGTATCTACAGCACTGACCTCTGACATGTATCTACAGCACTGACCTCTGACCTGTATCTACAGCTCTGACCTGTATCTACAGCACTGACCTCTGACATGTATCTACAGCTCTGACCTCTGACCTGTATCTACAGCTCTGACCTGTATCTACAGCACTGACCTCTGACCTGTATCTACAGCACTGACCTCTGACATGTAACTACAGCTCTGATCTGTATCTACAGCACTGACCTCTGACCTGTATCTACAGCACTGACCTCTGACCTGTATCTACAGCACTGACCTCTGACCTGTATCTACAGCACTGACCTCTGACCTGTATCTACAGCACTGACCTGTATCTACAGCACTGACCTCTGACCTGTATCTACAGCACTGACCTCTGACCTGTATCTACAGCTCTGACCTGTATCTACAGCTCTGACCTCTGACCTGTATCTACAGCTCTGACC
>NW_025739630.1:0-2620 GCF_021292245.1 Micropterus dolomieu
GAGAAGCAGCATCATCAGAGTAATCCAAGTCCCTGTTGGAGTCAGTCAGAGCATTTCCATAGAGAGCCACTTTGCATCAGCAGCACCATGCTCCAGTGCTCTGGGAGACTTTATAGTCCTGAGAGTTGAACACTGGATGACTGACAGCTGTCCTTCATGACAACAGAAGCCACAGAAATCCTCCTCATCAAAAACATGACTTTGGTCTCCGTCCTCATCTGGACTCTCCTCTGCTGCTGCTTCACAGGTAAAGTCCAGAGAATCAAACTCCTCTCCTCTATGAACATCCGTCCCTCTGAAATGAAGCCCACAAAACCATGACGCTGCTTTATGTGTTTGTCTCTGTATCCTCAGAGTCCAGAGGCCAGATCACAGTGACTCAGCCTGGAGCAGTGAGCTCTGCTCTGGGAGCTTCCGTCTCCATCAGCTGTAGGGTCAGTCAGGAGGTTGATGGAGATTTATTAACCTGGTACCAAAAAAGAGATGGAGAAGCTCCTAAACTCCTCATTTACCTTGCTAGCATTCAAGAATCAGGGATTCCAGATCGTTTTTCAGGCAGTGGATCAGAGACTGACTTCACTCTGACCATCAGTGGAGTTCAGGCTGAAGATGCAGCAGTTTACTACTGTCAGAGTTATCATGATATCAACAGTCAGTATCTGTTCACACAGTGAAAAAGCATCGTACAAAAACCTCCCTCAGTCAGACTGAACAGAAACTGAACTGACTGCTGCAGCTGGAAGCTACTGCAGAGACTGATACAGTTCACTGAGGACACACACACACACACACACACACACACACACACAGCCAGCCTTGTGGCACTTTCTTCATGGGGCCCATCATATACATAACGCATTCCCAAACCTTAAACCTAAAACCAAGTCTTAACCTCAAGCAGCCTTTCATAAATGTGGGGTCCAGCACCACACGTATGTGTTCTTGTTAAATTTAAGACACAAAATACTCTCAGTTTACATTGTTGAAAGTGAAAAAGAAACTGCCCTGTCACAAGTTACTGTGGCTTTCAGATCAATGTAGCTGAGTAAAAAGTTCCATATTTGCTTACAAATGCTGACCAGATCAATCTGAGGGGTCATCAGATGATTAATGGGAGATGAAAGAAGAAGAAACAATGTTGGGATACACAAAACTGTTTTCAGTTTTTGAGTTTTATTTCATTTGTTTGTATAATATTGGATAAATTTACCTCCTCAGGACTCAAACAGTTACTGAAATTAAACCATGTGTGAAGTTATGAGGTAAAATGTCTCTTTTGTGGAACTGCTAACAACTCAGACATCTGAAACAAGGGGCACAACAAGCCACTTTATTGTGTTTTATTAGCTCGTCATTGTCAGGATGTGCGGTGCAGTTGAGCAGGTTGGTGGACCTAAATGCAGGGCACTGAACCGAGCAGGTACAGTTCAATGAAATTTATTAACGGCGAAACAAAAGGCTGAGTCCAAAGATATCCAATGTAGTGAACAACGGTGTGGATTTGTGCATTTTATATTGAATAAATTTGGAGCTACTCCAAATTCCTCTCTCCTCCCCCAGAGAAGAAGGGGAGGGGTCAAAGTTGCTTTCTCTAAGCGCTATCCCGACCATAAAACTGGCACCTTTTAGACTCCGAAGCTGATAACGAGGGGCCTGACTGTTAAACTGACAAAGGGACACAAACCAGAAATTAGCATTTCCCTGAACAGCCAATCAAAACTACCCCCCCCCCACACACACACACACACGTTTCCGTGGCAACTGACCTTACTCTTTGTGTATTACCACATCAAAAGAAAACCCCTGTCTCACCCAAGTGTGACATGATCCAGAGAGCTGAACTTTCAATAACCAAAGACTGCAGACACACACACACACACACACACACATACACACACACACACACACACACAGTTATGGCACTATGGTCTTGGGGGCAAGTCATTCACATAATCCATTTTCTAGCCCTTTACCCTAATCGTAAAACTATCACAACTGACCTTAAAACACAAGTCCTAACCTCAAACAGCCCTTTAAATTGTGGAGTCCAGCACCACACGTCTGTATATGTGGGCTTTTTTCCTCCAAGAGTCAAAATACTCTCAGTTAATATTGTTTAAGATGAAGAAGAACTGTCAAAACATCAACACTAACATTACTCTTGAAAATCCTCTGGTACAAGTAAAAGTCCTGTTTTTAAATGTTCACTCCAGCATCATCAGCTAAATCTAGTTAATCCAAAAGTACTAATTTGGGCAGAATGGCTCCTTCCAGAGTGTTGAAATATTGTTACTGCAGTATTTTAGTGTCACAACTGGTGGAAGTGGAGCAAAGTTTAACAAGTTAATATGCTGTGTAAGGTATTTTAATTTGTGCAGTTAATCATACAAAATCTAATGAAAATGAACTGTGACTGTCAGATAAATCTAAAGTTAAAAGAACCATATTTCCCTCTCAAGATAAATCTTAAGGGTCGTGAGATGATTAATGGAAGATGAGAGAAGAAGAATCAAAGTTGTGGTACACAAAGCTTTGATTTTTCTGTTCTCCTCAGGGCTCAAACAGATTTTGAAATTAAGCCATGTGTGAAGTTATGAGGCGAAATGTCTTTTGTGGAACT
>NW_025739631.1:0-1267 GCF_021292245.1 Micropterus dolomieu
TGTCCGTCTGTCTTTACTCACTGTCCGTCTGTCTTTACTCACTGTCCGTCTGTCTCTCCTCACTCACTGTCCGTCTCTCTTTACTCACTGTCCGTCTGTCTTTACTCACTGTCCGTCTGTCTTTACTCACTGTCTGTCCGTCTCTCTTTACTCACTGTCCGTCTGTCTTTGCTCACTGTCTGTCCGTCTCTCTTTACTCACTGTCCGTCTGTCTTTGCTCACTGTCCGTCTGTCTTTACTCACTGTCCGTCTCTCTTTACTCACTGTCCGTCTGTCTTTGCTCACTGTCCGTCTGTCTGTCTTTACTCACTGTCTGTCTGTCTTTACTCACTGTCTGTCTCTCTTTGCTCACTGTCTGTCTCTCTTTACTCACTGTCCGTCTGTCTTTGCTCACTGTCTGTCCGTCTGTCTTTACTCACTGTCCGTCTGTCTTTACTCACTGTCCGTCTGTCTCTCTTTACTCACTGTCCGTCTGTCTTTACTCACTGTCTGTCTGTCTCTCTTTGCTCACTGTCTGTCTGTCTCTCTTTACTCACTGTCCGTCTCTCTTTACTCACTGTCCGTCTCTCTTTACTCACTGTCCGTCTGTCTTTGCTCACTGTCTGTCTGTCTTTGCTCACTGTCTGTCCGTCTGTCTTTGCTCACTGTCTGTCCGTCTGTCTTTGCTCACTGTCCGTCTGTCTCTCTTTACTCACTGTCCGTCTGTCTCTCTTTACTCACTGTCCGTCTGTCTTTGCTCACTGTCTGTCTGTCTGTCTTTGCTCACTGTCCGTCTCTCTTTACTCACTGTCCGTCTCTCTTTACTCACTGTCCGTCTCTCTTTGCTCACTGTCCGTCTCTCTTTGCTCACTGTCCGTCTGTCTTTGCTCACTGTCCGTCTGTCTTTACTCACTGTCCGTCTGTCTTTGCTCACTGTCCGTCTCTCTTTGCTCACTGTCCGTCTCTCTTTACTCACTGTCCGTCTGTCTCTCTTTACTCACTGTCCGTCTGTCTCTACTCACTGTCCGTCTGTCTCTCTTTACTCACTGTCCGTCTGTCTCTGCTCACTGTCCGTCCGTCTGTCTTTGCTCACTGTCCGTCTGTCTTTGCTCACTGTCCGTCTGTCTTTGCTCACTGTCCGTCTGTCTTTACTCACTGTCCGTCTGTCTCTCTTTACTCACTGTCCGTCTGTCTCTCTTTACTCACTGTCCGTCTGTCTTTGCTCACTGTCTGTCTGTCTGTCTTTGCTCACTGTCCGTCTGTCTTTGCTCACTGTCCGTCTCTCTTT
>NW_025739632.1:0-1012 GCF_021292245.1 Micropterus dolomieu
TCCATCTCACCTGCTGCATCTCACCTGCTCCATCTCACCTGCTCCATCTCACCTGCTGCATCTCACCTACTGCATCTCACCTGCTGCATCTCACCTAGTCCATCTCACCTGCTGCATCTCACCTGCTCCATCTCACCTGCTCCATCTCACCTGCTGCATCTCACCTGCTGCATCTCACCTAGTCCATCTCACCTGCTGCATCTCACCTGCTCCATCTCACCTATTCCATCTCACCTGCTGCATCTCACCTTCTGCATCTCACCTGCTGCATCTCACCTGCTGCATCTCACCTGCTGCTTCTCACCTGCTGCATCTCACCTGCTCCTTCTCACCAACTGCTTCTCACTTTCTACATCTCCCCTGCTGCATCTCACCTTCTCCATCTCAAAGCTTGTTCAATCATGTTTTTATCAACTTAGAAATATATCAAAGATTCGATCTATGTTAACTTTTAAGGACACCGAGTCCATTTTACACGCCTTCACCTCATCACGCCTGGATTATTGCAACAGCCTTTTCACCTGTTTAACCCAAAAATCTATTGATCGACTCCAGACTGTCCAGAACTCAGCTGCCAGACTTTTAACCAGAACAAAGAAATATGACCACATTACTCCTATTTCAGCTTCATTAAACTGGCTCCCAGTATGTTTTAGAATTGACTTTAAAATTCTATTGATCACTTTTAAAGCTCTTCATGGCCTCTCGCCTTGTTATATTTCTGAACTTTTAGTCCCATACGCACCAGCACGTACCTTGAGATCCTCGGGCAGAGGTCTGTTGTCTGTTCCAGAGTCTCGACTGAAAACTAAAGGGGACAGAGCGTTTGCTGTCAGGGCCCCGAGGCTCTGGAACAGCCTGCCCGAGGAAATCAGGTCGGCTGAGTCAGTGAACTCTTTTAAGTCCCTTCTTAAAACATACTTTTATAGGAGAGCCTTTCCCGATCTTATTTGACTTTATTTTATCCCTTTTATTTTATTGTATTTTACTAATTTTATATTTATCTGTATTT
>NW_025739633.1:0-2389 GCF_021292245.1 Micropterus dolomieu
CCCTCTCTCTTTCCCTCTCTCTCTCTCTCTCTCTCTCTGTCTCTCTCCCTCTCTCTCTCTCTGTCTCTCTCCCTCTTTCCCTCTCTCTCTCTCTCTCTCTCTCTCTCTCTCTCTCTCTCTCTCTCTCTCTGTGTGCGCATGCGTTGAGTGAGTGAGGTGCGTGGAGAGTGTGTGACGGCGGTGAAAGTTACGAGTGTTTGAAAAACTTTTTCTACCCTTTTCTATCTTTGGTAATTGTTTTTTGGTATTTATAGTTGGGGTTTTAGGGAATATTGGTGAGGAAGGTGGTTAGTTTTGGGTGAGTTTGACTCCCAGTCGGTGTACTGGGAGAATGGCAGCTCCCGGTGCGGAAAGTTTGGAGTTTCTAACGAGGCGTCACGGTGTGAAAATCGATGCTACTGCAAGTATAGAGGAGTGTAGTTTAGCGGTGAGTGCAGTAGTTGGTCATGAGAATGTTTTATCGGCGTCGCGAATGAACAACGCGATTGTTTTGTTCGTTAACTTGTTGGTGGAGAGTGGTGTAGAGATTGGTGGTATTTTTACCTCAGTGCTACCTCTCTCTACGCCATCTAAGAGAGTAACGTTATCTAACGTGCCGCCGTTCATCAAGAACGAAGTTCTAGTTGGAATGCTCTCGAGGTATGGGAAACTGGTCTCTCCCATTAAGATGATTTTGATTGGAAGTAAGTCATCGTTGTTGAAACGTGGTGTCTTTCAGGCGTTATGTTTATATGGTACTGAAAGGTAACGTTGAGGAACTTGATCTGACTCTAAATTTTCGACATGAAGAATTTAATTACGTGATATATGCTACAACTAATACAATGAGGTGTTTTGGTTGCGGTGAAAATGGACACCTTAGTCGTGGTTGTCCAAAAAGAGAGGAAAACGTAAATAAAACTGCATCAACTGTTGCTTCAGAAAGTGCAACTGAAGTGCAGAATGAAATGGCTACAGTTGTTGAGGAGATGCCGGGTCCAAGCAGGGCGTCGGTTGCTCCTGAAGTAGTAGAGAAGGTTTCTGAGATTGTGGAAAATTCAGAAATTGTTGGAAAAGTCGGTGTAGCTGCAGCTGGGGAGAAAGAGGGTATATGTTCCCAGAGGATAGAACAAGCAGTTGTTGATCCAGATGATGGCAGTAACAGTGAAGACGAGGCTATGGTAAATCCAGAAGATGGTGATTCTGTGTTGGGAGATGAAGAATGTCTCTTTAAAATTCCCCAAAAAAGGAAGTTGTTGGAATGCCCTGCTGAAAAAAAAGCAAAAAGAATAGATGGCATTCATATGAGCCAGACTGACACTGAGAGCGAAAGTGACATTTCAGAATGTAGTGTCACTGCTAGTCTGCCCCAAAGTGGTTTCTCCAGCCGAACGTACACTGTTGTGGATATTAAGTCATTTTTGAAAATAACAAAAAATGTGAAAAAAGTCAAACTAGAGGAGTATTTTCCAGACATAATACAGTTTATCGAGAAGGTAAAGATTTTTAGAAGTGAAAGTTGTTTCACTAATCAAGAGGTTTACCGTCTTAAGAAAATTATTACGAAATTAAGTAGTCAGTCAGGCGGCCCAGTGAAAACAGCCAGAATGGGTAAATTGAGGCATCTTTTATGGCTTTGTTTCTTTTGCTCTCTTTCTTTATCCTTTATGGGGGAAATACATTTTGCTTCCTTGAATGTTAATGGAGCAAGAGATTTTAAGAAGAGAGCTCAAGTTTTTGATTAATTAATGAAATATAAGAAAATTGATGTGTTGTTTTTACAAGAGACACATACTGATGTATCAAATGCTGTAGACTGGGTAAAAGGATTTGATGGATTAGTGATTTTAAGCCATCATACCTCATTGAGTGGTGGAGTTGCAGTGTTATTTTCAAAAGATTTTACTCCATACTCTTATAGCATAGAGGAAAAAATGAAAGGAAGGTTGCTGAAGATTAAGGCTGTATTTGAAAATAGTTATTTTGTTTTTGTCTGTGTATACGCTCCAACTATGGCATTGGAAAGAATGATATTTTTGAACACTTTGGATGATGTTTTAAATGAGTGTTATAATGATGATTTTTTAATGTTAGGAGGGGATTTTAATTGTACTGAAAATGTCATAGATCGAAATCATGTTGAACCACACATGCAATCCAGAAAGAGGCTAATTCAAATGAAAAAGTCTCATAGCATAATTGATATATGGAGGAATTTCCATGGTATACAGAGACAGTATACTTGGGCTCATGCTCATGAAAATCAGTTATCGCTGGCAAGGCTTGATAGATTCTATGGATTTAAGCATCAATTAAGCATGTTTAGAGAATGTTCAATAAGTCCGGTTTGTTTTTCCGATCACAGCTTGATAAAATGTGTTGTAGCAAAAAGTTTTGTCAAATCAAAAAG
>NW_025739635.1:0-1584 GCF_021292245.1 Micropterus dolomieu
ACAAGGCAGGAGAAGGGTGCACCGCCCCCGGAGGCACTGCAATACCGGGTCGATGCGTGGAGTGGACGGAGCAAGCCCCTCGTCTCAGCTCCCGGTGCTAAAAATCCATTTAATATGTTGCCCCCTTATAGGGGACATATCAGATATTAAACTGATAAGAACAGATTTTTTTTTTTTTTTTTTTTTTTTTTGAAAAATATATTTTATTTGACATAAACATTCAATACAACCATTTCAGTACTTGCATCCCACCTATATTAATACCACATCCAAAACAAAACAACAAACCTCCCCTTCGGCATCTCTATACACAGGGTCCCTTTGTTACCTTAATTAGTAAAAAAAGAAAAACAACAATAACAAAACACAAGGTATTCATCAATAACTCGTGGAACCCAGTACTCGAGCCCTCTCTTTTTTTTTCGCATTATGATGCATGGCATGTATGCATGAAGAGACCATAACAAAACCACTCCCATAACCATCATAATAAATCCACAACACCTTCTGTTGACCTCTATGAATTACCATAAATCATTTTCCATCTGTCTTGGATCGAGTCAATACCCCATTTTCTAATTTCTAATTGGTATCGCCTCTCTATTGAGTCTTCAATGCTGTTTATAGTTCCCAACACTGACCACTTGGTTCCTCCATTTAGCCCATCACATCTTACCTCCCACAACTTGTACTTTACTATAGATACGAGAAGCACTACTTTATGCAGTTTCTCCCTCTCCATATTAAAATCCATGTAAAGAACCCCTTCCCATGTCATATCCCTCAAAAAAACAAACTTTTTACCCAACCCCTCCCAAATTTGTTGTGCAAAAAAACACTCAAATAATGCATGTTCCACCGTTTCTTTTCCCAAACATCCCTCTCTTGGACAGTACTTACTTCTTGTTAGGCCATGATTAAACAAGGTGTTTCTTACTGCTAATCTCCTGTGAAGCACCAACCAATTAAAATCTTTCAACTGATTGTCCAACTGCTTATACTGTGTTCTCTTCCATACTTCAGAAGGAATATGAACAGTTTCTCTTGGGTTGAACCTGGCCATCAATTCCTCATACAGTTTTCTATGACTATCCCAACACTCCTTGTACTTCTTAGCCCAACTGATTATTCCTTTATAGTACAAAGGCATAACCTCAGCTTTGGGAGACCTGTTATCCCATGCTACCCCTAAGGGCCTCAAATGCATAGCAAGCCAAAATTTCATTAAAGAGTGACATTTATGTTTTGGTGGTGACATAGTTATTTTACAGATATTTGAAAAGAAAATCACGTTCAACTTCAACCTGACATTTGGCATGTCTTTACCTCCTCTCTCAATAGGCTGGTACATTATTTCTCTTTTAATATATTCATACCCTCCCCACATGAAATTAAACAACATCCTTTGCAACTTTAAGCAAATCATTGCCGTCATGGGAAAAACACATGCCACATGAAGTAAGGCTGGCAATATATCGGCTTTTATAGCTAGGACTTTGCCACTGAATGACAGTTTTCTCAATTTCCACATATTGAGCTTTGATAGCACTTTAGCTAATCTTACCTCCCAATTACTTTCAACAT
>NW_025739636.1:0-709 GCF_021292245.1 Micropterus dolomieu
AGGTCTTTGAGCCAGAGTCCAAGTCAAGTCTCACAATCTTTGAGCTGCAGTCCACGTCAAGTCTCATGTCTCTGAGCTAGAGTCCAAGTCAAGTCTCACATCTCTGAGCAAGAGTCCAAGTCAAGTCTCACATCTCTCAGCAAGAGTCCAAGTCAAGTCTCACATCTCTGAGCAAGAGTCCAAGTCAAGTCTCACATCTCTGAGCAAGAGTCCAAGTCAAGTCTCACATCTCTGAGCAAGAGTCCAAGTCAAGTCTCACATCTCTGAGCTAGAGTCCAATTCAAGTCTCACATCTCTGAGCTAGAGTCCAAGTCAAGTCTCACATCTCTGTTGTCAGTTTGGAGACTTGCCAGACAGAAAAAGAACTTCTCATCCCTGAGAAGATGAGTCATCAACATAATGAACAGGGATAGGCAAAGACACATTAAAATGGCCAGGATCTCTGCCTGAACAAGACTGCTGGACCAGCTGCTCTACAGGAGTCAACTGGGACCCAGAGATGCTCACAGGTCTTTGAGCCAGAGTCCAAGTCAAGTCTCACAATCTTTGAGCTGCAGTCCACGTCAAGTCTCATGTCTCTGAGCTAGAGTCCAAGTCAAGTCTCAAGTCTCTGAGCAAGAGTCCAAGTCAAGTCTCACATCTCTGAGCAAGAGTCCAAGTCAAGTCTCACATCTCTGAGCAAGAGTCCAAGTCAAGTCTCACATCTCTG
>NW_025739637.1:0-1091 GCF_021292245.1 Micropterus dolomieu
ACCTGGTCTGATTCGGAGAGACGGCATCCATCCCACTTGGGAAGGAGCAGCTCTCATTTCTAGAAATCTGGCCAAGTTTATTAGTGGACCAAATCCATGACAACCCAGAGTTGAGACCAGGAGGCAGAGTCGCAGTCTAACACACTTCTCTGCCCTTCTAATTCAGCAGTTACCCACCCAAAACCCTACGCAGAGTCGCAGTCTAACACACTTCTCTGCTCCTCCATTCCAGGAGTTACTTAGTGAAAATCCTATAGTGACGGTGTCTGCCCCCCGACCATTGAAATTATTTAAAAAGGTAAACAGAAGAGGAGCTGTGCATAAAAACCTCATTAAAATTAAAACCACAAGAGCAATAGTGCAATTGAATAGGAGAGTTAAATGTGGACTCTTAAACATCAGATCTCTCTCTTCTAAAGGTGTACTAGTAATCACTGTTATTATTATTATTAGGAGTAGTAGTAATAGTTATATATAGATTTTTTGAATAGTTTCTGTTTCACTGGCCCCCACAATACATACTTTATTGACTGTAGTTTAGTTAAGAAATAAGATGTTTTAAAATGTGTTCTGTAGTTTTATACATTTGACACTTTAATCAACACTTTAATATGTCTATGAAGATTCTCAGTCATCCAGGTCATAGTTATCCAACGAAAGCCCCCCCTTCCAACCTCACCATCCAAGAAAGGAAGGCTGTGACATCTCTGAGCAAGGAACAAAACATCACTATCCTACCTGCTGACAAAGGAAGATGCACGGTAGTACTTAACACAGCTGACTACCAGAACAAAGTCAACACACTACTAATGGACACAAACACGTATGAGACACTGAGACGAGACCCAACCAGCGGATACAAGAAAAAGGCCATAGAATGTCTACAACAGTTACAGAAGGACAGTAGACAGTAGAAACCGTTAGGAAACGGCTAACACAAGACAACACCCTGGACAACAGAACTAGCCTCAGCCCTGACCAAATCTGCAAATTACTCGACCTCTGTCTAAACACCACCTACTTCCAGTACAACGGTGGATTCTACAGACAGAAGCATGGCTGTGCCATGGGCTCACCGGTATCCCCGATTG
>NW_025739638.1:0-866 GCF_021292245.1 Micropterus dolomieu
CAGTCATATTAATACTCACATTCCTCGAGGCACAGGCCGAGGAGGTGGAGTTGCAGCTATCTTCGACTCTAGCCTACTAATCAGCTCTAAACCTAAACTAAACTATAACTCATTTGAAAGCCTTGTTCTTAGTCTTTCGCACCCAAGTTGGAAATCACTGCAACCGATTCTTTTTGTTATAGTGTACTGAGCACCTGGTCCATACTCTGAATTCTTATCTGAATTTGCAGAGTTTTTGTCAACTTTAGTCCTTAAAACGGACAAAGTTATTATTGTAGGGGATTTTAATATTCATGTGGACGTTGAGAATGACAGCTTCAGTACTGGGTTAATCTCTCTTAGATTCCATTGGCTTCTCTCAGAGTGTTCATGAACCGACTCACTGTTTTAACCACACCCTCGACCTTGTTCTGGTATATGGTAATGAAATTGAACATTTAGTGGTGTTCCCACAGAATCCGTCTTTGTCCGACCACTGTTTGATAACTTTTGAGTTTGTATTGCTGAACTACACGCCATTGGGCAAACATTTTTATACAAGATGTCTGTCTGATAGTGCTATCAGATCACAAAGTAACGGAGGACTCCTATGCTAATTTCAGTCCCTCCCAAATCGATCATCTTGTTGATAGTGCTGCAGGCTCGCTGCGAATGACACTCGACTCTGTAGCCCCTCTAAAAAAGAAAATACTAAAACAAAGACCGTTAGCTCCATGGTATAACACTGAAACTCGTAAATTAAAGCAAATATCGCGGAAACTTGAGAGGAATTCTCGTTTAATTTGGCATGATAGTCTTAAAACTTATAGGAAGGCCCTCCGTAATGCCAGAGCAGCGTACTACTCGTCATTAATAGAGGAAAATAG
>NW_025739639.1:0-609 GCF_021292245.1 Micropterus dolomieu
GAAAAAGGCTTAAAATGGAACTTGGTCGTTCCTGAATTAGTCCAGTGTAACTTAACGGACTCATAACTTTAACAAACCAAAGAAATAAAGAAAATAAAACAAACTGAAGGCAGATCGATGTCACGGCACTTCAGGTGTGTAGCTTCAAGCGAACAAAGGCCTGTTTGTTTCGCTGGCCGAGTCTGGGCGTGTTGCCTGGCGAGGCACGCCACGCGCATGCCGAAGCATCCAGAGGGCCGCGTGGAAGAGCGAGAGGAGGGAAGTGAAGAGTGAAGAGACTAAGAGTCTAGAGACAGGTCGCGTGTCGCTCTTTTGTTGCCTGGGGCGTGGTTCCCCAGGGGGCGTCTCAGGTTTCCCCAGGAACTGCCTTTCTAAACTTAATGTCTAAAGAAAAGAAATCTATTTGCACGTATTATAATCAAATATTTTCCACAATCGAACCTCAATGGTTGAACGGTTGTACTGTTCTAAGCATTTGGTAACAGGAAACAATTGTCACATTATTGAGGTTCGATTGGATATTTATACATTTAACGGCATTTCCGACGAGGGCATGTAATACTTATTTCGTCCACTTGGGGGAGCTCAGGTTACATGAGGAAAGCTTGG
>NW_025739641.1:0-1222 GCF_021292245.1 Micropterus dolomieu
AGAGGTCTGCTGTCTGTTCCAGAGTCTCGACTGAAAACTAAAGGGGACAGAGCGTTTGCTGTCAGGGCCCCGAGGCTCTGGAACAGCCTGCCCGAGGAAATCAGGTCGGCTGAGTCAGTGAACTCTTTTAAGTCCCTTCTTAAAACATACTTTTATAGGAGAGCCTTTCCCGATCTTATTTGACTTTATTTGATCCCTTTTATTTTATTCTATTTTACTAATTTTATATTTATCTTAAACGTGTATTTTAGTCTTTTCAATGTTTTCATGCTTTTATCTTGTATTGTTTTTGTATTATTGTCTTTTGGGTATTATTGTCTTTACACTTGTTAAAGCACTTTGTAACTTGTTTTTGAAAAGTGCTCTACAAATAAAGATTATTATTATTATTATTATACTTCATTCTAAACAGTTCCCTAAACGTTCATGCTTACAAGTCAAGTGACATTAAGTGTGTTTTACAGCAGCCAAGGTTCTAACAGCCTGCAAAAAGCCTCTGTAAACTATATATCAGTTAACAAATTTAAAAGAAGAATGAAAAGAGGGTAAACTGTGTCAAGGAGGGAGTTTAGTTGGTGGGTATTTTGAAGACTACATCACCTATTTGAGTATAATGTGATGAGAGGATTTGTGTCTGACAGGGAGATCTTTCCAGCCTTCTAACGGGTTAATATCTACTGGACTCCAGATGATTTTAATTTAGATTTCAGTCGACTACATTATATAGTAGATAAAAGCACTCAAGCTCGAACAATCTGCACAGTGGACGACCAAGAGAGAATTTCAGGGATTTTCCAGTTACTTTTTAAAAATAGCCAACCAGACTGTACGTGGTTATTTGTGGTTAGTTTGACTTTTCCGGTTGTTCCGATGTGTGGCCAAACAAACTGAACTGAGATGCCCTTTTAAACAATTACACTCATTCAGATCAGTTGATGTGCACGTCTCGGCTAAGTACGTTGTAGTGGTGAATCAAAGGGTGTTTAGTTGCATATTCTTGATTGCCAGCTCGTTTTTGAGATGAATCATAACAGCAGTTTGAAACCTCAGCACAACAGTGCTTTTGTTAGTCAGAGGAACTTAAATGGATTTGGATAATCTGCCTCTGCACTGCTAACATGGAGGAAAGAAACTAATGCTATTACAAGAAGTAATCTGCAAAAGATATTATGGTTCACTCTTAGTTTGACACTTATGGCCGAAAGCAAAAGGACAAGAGAAA
>NW_025739642.1:0-2089 GCF_021292245.1 Micropterus dolomieu
ATGCCTAAACCCAACCAATTTCACTTCTCTTCTAACTTTTCTCCGCTGGGTAGGTGCACACAGCTGGGAGGGCCTAGAGATACATGCGCCGGCCAGTGCATTGCCTTTGGCCTCCTACTCCAAACCGTGTTAGTCGGCGGACAGCACGGGGGAGGTCATCGAGATAGAATAATACACCCTAACCCTGGCAGTCCACAGACAGGAATAGGCACCCGTTCCCGGGTATGGGTACAGCGACAAGGCCACCTTCAGCCGGAGGTCCTCACTCACAAACAGACGCTCATTCCGGGGTGGACATTCAGGAAAAGGATCCAGTCCGCCTGGAAGTCCCTAGCCAGGATAAGACGCTCTCCCGTCCAAGTCCTAAGCAGGCCCTGCCAAGCCTGGCTTCTGAGATCAGGCGAGATCGGGCAGTCCCAGGCCGGAATGGCCGTAAGCTGCCTTTGCACACCCCAGAAGGGCCTTCAAAACACGATGTAACATTTACACAGCACTGTGTACAGGATAGGGAGAAAAAGAAGCAGCAGCAGCAGCAGCGCCCCCTGCTGTTTCCTAAAGAGACGTTCAAAAATTCTCCTTTCACCAAAGCGCGCTCTGCCGTTTTTCGAAGGCCATGCGAAAAATGCTTACAGCACCGGGTAGTCCCAGGCGGTCACCTGTCCAAGTACAAACCAGGCCCTGCTCTGCTTAGCTTCCGAGATCGGACTAGATCGGGCGCTCCCAGAGCAGTGTGGCCGTAAGCCACTCAGGCACCCCCAAACGGCACTTCATAAGATGTTCTACGGCTAATTGACAAAAAACGTATTCTGCCCATAATGTCCAAGGTGCTCCAGAGTCACTTGGAATCCACAGGCACTGATTCCTGGGTAAACATCCAGGAACCGGGACACCGTTCACTCTGGCAGTCCACAGACAGGAATAGGCACCCGTTCCCGGGTATGGGTACAGCGACAAGGCCACCTTCAGCCGGAGGTCCTCACTCACAAACAGACGCTCATTCCTGGGTGGACATTCAGGAAAAGGATCCAGTCCGCCTGGAAGTCCCTAGCCAGGATCAGACGCTCTCCCGTCCAAGTCCTAAGCAGGCCCTGCCAAGCCTGGCTTCCGAGATCAGGCGAGATCGGGCAGTCCCAGGCCGGAATGGCCGTAAGCTGCCTTTGCACACCCCAGAAGGGCCTTCAAAACACGATGTAACATATACACAGCACTGTGTACAGGATAGGGAGAAAACGAAGCAGAAGCAGCAGCAGCAGCAGCGCCCCCTGCTGTTTCCTAAAGAGACGTTCAAAAGATCTCCTTTCACCGAAGCGCCCTCTGCCGTTTTTCGAAGGCGAAGCGAAAAAGGCTTACAGCACCGGGTATTCCCAGGCTGTCACCCGTCCAAGTACTAACCAGGACCTGCTCTGCTTAGCTTCCGAGATCAGACGAGATCGGGCGCTCCCAGAGCAGTGTGGCCGTAAGCCACTCAAGCACCCCCAAACGGCCCTTCAAAAGATGTTCTACGGCTAATTGACAAAAAACGTATTCTGCCCATAATGTCCAAGGTGCTCCAGAGTCACTTGGAATCCACAGGCACTGATTCCTGGGTAAAGATCCAAGAACCGGGACACCGTTCACGCTGGCAGTCCACAGACAGGAATAGGCACCCGTTCCCGGGTATGGGTACAGCGACAAGGCCACCTTCAGCCGGAGGTCCTCACTCACAAACAGACGCTCATTCCTGGGTGGACATTCAGGAAAAGGATCCAGTCCGCCTGGAAGTCCCTAGCCAGGATCAGACGCTCTCCCGTCCAAGTCCTAAGCAGGCCCTGCCAAGCCTGGCTTCCGAGATCAGGCGAGATCGGGCAGTCCCAGGCCGGAATGGCCGTAAGCTCCCTTTGCACACCCCAGACGGGCCTTCAAAACACGATGTAACATTTACACAGCACTGTGTACAGGATAGGGAGAAAAAGAAGCAGCAGCAGCGCCCCTGCTGTTTCCTAAAGAGACGTTCAAAAGATCTCCTTTCACCGAAGCGCCCTCTGCCGTTTTTCGAAGGCGAAGCGAAAAAGGCTTACAGCACCGGGTATTCCCAGGCGGTCACCCGTCC
>NW_025739643.1:0-1241 GCF_021292245.1 Micropterus dolomieu
GCCCCGCCGGTGGTCCGGCCGACCCCTGTTCCTCGCACCGAGGCCCTCAGCCCAGCAGCCTCATCCCTGACTCCCCCCGCTGCTGTCGCGCTGCCAGCCCCACGCCCGGCTCCCCGGCCTCTGGAGAGGCCGCCTAGCCCCCTAGCCCGTCCCTCGGGCCGCCCGCCCGAACTCTCTGGCCTGTCCCGCCTTGCTCCCCGACCTCTGGAGAGGCCGCCACGCCCGGCTCCCCGGCCGCCACGCCCGGCTCCCCGGCCTCAGGAGAGGTCGTCTCGCCCCCTAGCCCGTCCCTCGGGCCGCCCGCCCGAACTCTCTGGCCTGTCCCGCCTTGCTCCCCGACCTCTGGAGAGGCCGCCACGCCCGGCTCCCCGGCCGCCACGCCCGGCTCCCCGGCCTCAGGAGAGGTCGTCTCGCCCCCTAGCCCGTCCCTCGGGCCGCCCGCCCGAACTCTCTGGCTTGTCTCGCCTTGCTCCCCGGCCTCTGGAGAGGCCGCCACGCCCGGCTCCCCGGTCGCCACGCCCGGCTCCCCGGCCCCTGGTGAGGTCGCCACGCCCAGCTCCCTGCCCGGCTCCCCGGCCTCTGGAGAGGTCGTCTCGCCCCCTAGCCCGTCCCTCGGGCCGCCCGCCCGAACTCTCTGGCTTGTCTCGCCTTGCTCCCCGGCCTCTGGAGAGGCCGCCACGCCCGGCTCCCTGCCCGGCTCCCCGGCCTCTGGAGAGGTCGTCTCGCCCCCTAGCCCAGCCCTCGGGCCGCCCGCCGGGCTCCCCTGGTCTGCCGGACCCTCCTGGCTCCCCTGGTCCGCCCTCGGGCCGCCCGCCGGACTCTCCTTGTCCGCCCCCTGGTCCGCCCTCGGGCCGCCCGCCGGACTCTCCTGGTCCGCCCTCTGGCTCCCCTGGTCCGCCCTCGGGCTGCCCGTCGGACCCTCCTGGCTCCCCCGGTCTGCCCTCGGGCTCCCCTGTTCCGTCGGACCCTCCTGGCTCCCCCGGTCTGCCCTCGGGCTCCCCTGTTCCGCCGGACCCTCCTGGCTCCCCCGGTCTGCCCTCGGGCTCCCCTGTTCCGCCGGACCCTCCTGGCTCCCCGGATCCGCCCTCTGGCTTCCCTGGTCCGCCCCCGGGCTGCCCGCCGGTCCCTCCTGGCCCCCCTGGTCTGCCCTCGGGCTCCCCTGTTCCACCGGACCCTCATGGCTCCCCTGTTCCGCCCTCGGCCTGCCCGCCGGATCTCCCTGGCTCTCCTGCTCTGCATTC
>NW_025739644.1:0-902 GCF_021292245.1 Micropterus dolomieu
TGCATTTCACCGGACTGACCGCTAGCTGCCGTTCAGCATTTCACCGGACTGACCGCTAACTGCATTTCACCAGACAGACCGCTAACTGCATTTCACCAGACTGACCGCTAGCTGCATTTCACCAGACTGACCGCTAGCTGCATTTCACCAGACTGACCACTAGCTGCCGCTCAGCATTTCACCAGACTGACCGCTAGCTGCCGTTCAGCATTTCACCAGACTGACCGCTAGCTGCATTTCACCAGACTGACCGCTAACTGCCGCTCAGCATTTCACCAGACTGACCGCTAGCTGCCGTTCAGCATTTCACCGGACTGACCACTTGCTGCATTTCACCAGACAGACCGCTAACTGCATTTCACCAGACTGACCGCTAGCTGCATTTCACCAGACTGACCGCTAGCTGCATTTCACCAGACTGACCACTAGCTGCCGTTCAGCATTTCACCGGACAGACCGCTAACTGCATTTCACCAGACTGACCGCTAGCTGCATTTCACCAGACTGACCACTAGCTGCATTTCACCAGACAGACCGCTAACTGCATTTCACCAGACAGACCGCTAACTGCATTTCACCAGACTGACCGCTAGCTGCATTTCACCAGACTGACCGCTAGCTGCATTTCACCAGACTGACCACTAGCTGCATTTCACCAGACTGACCGCTAGCTGCATTTCACCAGACTGACCGCTAGCTGCCGCTCAGCATTTCACCAGACTGACCGCTAGCTGCATTTCACCAGACTGACCGCTAGCTGCCGCTCAGCATTTCACCAGACTGACCGCTAGCTGCATTTCACCAGACTGACCGCTAGCTGCCGCTCAGCATTTCACCAGACTGACCGCTAGCTGCATTTCACCAGACTGACCGCTAACTGCCGTTCAGCATTTCACCAGACT
>NW_025739645.1:0-596 GCF_021292245.1 Micropterus dolomieu
AGGTGGAGGAGATATTGAGGTACACATACAAGCACTCATGTACACAGTGTGATGGAGCACAGTGCAAAGGATGCTGGAATAAATAAGAATTATGTGCAGGTGTTATGTACATGAGGTAGATGGATTTGGTATACAGTATATACAATATGAACAGCCCTGAACTAAATAAATGATAAGTGGTAGAGTTACTGGGTTATTGCACAGGAATTGTTCCTGCCACTGTGTGTCAGAGTCAGCTGTTCATCAGAGTGATGGCTTGTAGGAAGAAACTGTTCCTGAGTCTGTTGGTTTTGGCGTACAGTGCTCTGTAGCGCCTACCAGAGGGGAGAAGCTGGAACAGTTTGTGTCCGGGGTGGAGATGGATCTGCAGTGACTCTGGAAATGTATAAGTCCTGAATGGAGGGCAGGTTGGTACCGATGATCTTTTCTGCAGTCCTGACTGTCCATTGTAGTCTGCTCCTGTCCTTTTTGGTGGCAGATCCAAACCAGACAGTGATGGAGGTGCAGAGAACAGACTGGATGATGGCTGTGTAGAACTGGATCAGCAGCTCCTTAGGCAGGTTGAGCTTTCTGAGCTAGCGCAGGAAGTACATCCT
>NW_025739646.1:0-941 GCF_021292245.1 Micropterus dolomieu
GCCAGAGAAAGCTGCAGCACAATCCAACAAAACACTGGAAGACATCGCATCCAGTGGCGTGATCAGGAAGTTTTCAAAGGAGCTGACTGATAAAATATACAGTAATCTGATGGCTGGCCAGACATATAAGATTCCCACGGTCCCATGCGTGAGAAGTACCTCTGCCTCTGTCAGGACAAATGCATATGCCATCACAGAGGACGCAGTGAAAAAGTTCTTGCAGCAGGTGCTGCTCTGGATGGAGATGGAGCCATCAAACAAAGAAAGCCACAGCGAGAAAGTGGCAGGTGCATTAACTGACATCAAAGACCTAATCACAACAGTGCTGACCACACCACCAGAAAATGCCATTATCAGGTTGGAGTGCCCTGAAGCCAGCAACAGGCAGACTTCAAGAGTATCATCTATTAATGATGATGAAGTATCTGCATCCGTCTGCCATGATTTTTATAGTGAGAACTTGAATGTCAGGGTTCATGTTGAAAGTCAGCAATTGCTCAAATGCAATGTTGAGATGACTTCAGGAGCTCCTGAAGAAGGAACCTCTAAACCCAGAGCAATCACTTCCTCCTGTACACCAGTGCCTAACGACAGTCAGGTGTCACACTCAGAAGGTGGGGATATGTCCGCAGTGTTAAATGATTCTTCTTCTTCCGCATCAGAACGGATGACCAGCAAACTCATCACTGCCCTGCTCATGAGGCTTGTCACAAAGGCCCCTTTGAAAACCAAAAGGTCCATGCAGGTGGCAGACATCAACGCCATCATCAAGCGTCTGTCCGACAACGTAGCGGATGAGATCGAAATCACTGGCCCTGTTGTTGGAAAAATCAAGAACTGCATGACAAAAGTCAACAAAGCCGTGATTAAAGACCTTGACCGGGAGTTTGGCTCTCCAAAAAAGATACTGGAGGCTGCAATGGCATCAAACAATACATCTT
>NW_025739647.1:0-2457 GCF_021292245.1 Micropterus dolomieu
AAAAAGAAGAAAATGACATCTTGAAGAAATCACTGACAAAGTAGAACTCCAATGAAGCATGTTAGTTGTCACTGAAAATAATTGTTGATCATAACATGTTGTCCTCTGGACCAAACTGTCAGGTAGTTAGAACATTTTTAAAGTATAAAACAGTGGAGAGAAAGAACAATCTTGTTGGAATCTTCTCAGTTAAGTGTGTGACTCCCTCTAGTGGACGTTGTGGAGTATTCTGTTGTCTTTGCTCCAAAGGTTTTTGTACAGAGTTTTGGTGTTTCCTGTCACTGTGGGCTTCACAGCACAGTAGTACACAGCAGAGTCTGTCACTGCAGCAGAGGAGATCTGCAGATCCATTTGGGTTTTATCATCACTCACTTTAACAGACAGTCTAGGGACGGAATCTGATGTCAGTAGTCCTGTTCCTGTGTGTGAAATAAGAAACTGTGGTGGTTTTCCTGGATGCTGTCGATACCAGAAGAATTGATCTTGACCATCAGCTTTTTTAGAGTATGTGTAGGACAGAGTAACAGAGCTGCCTTCTAAAGTGAACTCTTCATTCCTGACTGCAGTGAGTTCTTCACAGCTGACACCTGAAGGAAGAGATAACTCTGTTATTTCATGTTGTAAAAGACTCAACAAATGAATCCCATCCAGAAAAGTTAGTAATGAAACTTTCTCAGCAGGATCTCACATACCTGTTAGAATGGATAGTAACAGTAGAGAAAGTACATAATAGTCCAATGACAGCATGTTGAATAAAGGGAATGTTTCTGCTTTGTGTATTGAACTCTGCTGAATATGGAAGTTCCTCTCTCTTCTATAGTTCAGTAACAGCTTAGCTCCTCCCTCAATCTCTCCGTCTCCTCGCAGCTCTGGATTTTCACTTCTCTCTGTTCCACTTCCTACCTTACCAGTAAATTCTACAGGATGTGAAAGTTTTTGCTTTATTTTCTGTAAATGAGACGTAGGTAACACTTTATTTTAAGGTGCTTGTAACAGGCAGTAATTAACAGTTAATAAGACACTTATAAGACCTTATAGGATGCTTATAAACAACAATATAAGTGTTAATTAAAGCCTAATAAACTATTAATTGATTAATTATTGCTTATAAGACAATTATAGGCCTTTATTAGAGCTATAAGTTATATATACCTCATGAATGCGAGATTGGACATCACATTGTAATTTGCACTCCTAATACAGCTACCCTTTATACTTCAGTACATTTCTTATTTTCTTAGACAACTAAGATGGTTTGTGAAGGTTTTATCTTGTTCCTGTCGACTTTAAATGTGTATTTTATGAGTTAATTTGAATAGAGTCTTGTGGGTTTGGCGATTTCAGGGATGTTTCATGTTAAAACAAAACGGATCTTACTCTTTAACAAAAGCTTGACCTCAGCTGGGATCCTTTCCATAATGTTGTCAGACACTAAGAATAATTATCTGAGCGTGTCAGTGGCAAAACAAGCACGTTATGGATGGAAACTGAAGGTGTGCAGCGGCATATTAATGTTACATTGTAGCTTGTTTCACGCTGCCACTGCAGCCATCTCTTGGACCAATTTCTAATGTCCAGGTTGAGAAAAAACACCCTAAGACATTATTCAAGCTGCTCTAAAAATCCAAGTGCTAAAGTAAGCTTACACGACATGCCTTATTTTATATCTGCATGCTAATGTTAGCTTAAGCTACATGCCTTATTTTATATCTGCATGCTAATGTTAGCTTAAGCTACATGCCTTATTTTATATCAGCATGCTAATGTTAGTTTAAACTACCTGCCTTATTTTATAGCTGCATGCTGAAGTTAGCTTAAACTACCTGCCTTATTTTATAGCTGCATGCTAAAGTTAGCTTAAACTACATGCCTTATTTTATAGTTGCATGCTAAAGTTAGCTTAAACTACTCGCCTTATTTTATAGCTGCATGCTAACAGTAGCTTAAAGTACATGCCTTATTTTATAGCTGCATGCTGAAGTTAGCTTAAACTACCTGCCTTATTTTATAGCTGCATGCTAAAGTTAGCTTAAACTACATACCTTATTTTATAGTTGCATGCTAAAGTTAGCTTAAACTACTCGCCTTATTTTATAGCTGCATGCTAACAGTAGCTTAAAGTACATGCCTTATTTTATAGCTGCATGCTAACATTAGCTTAAACTACATGCCTTATTTTATATCTGCGTGCTAATGTTAGCTTAAACTACATGCCTTATTTTAAACTACATGCCTTATTTTATAGCTGCATGCTAACGTTAAGTGTCAATGTTAATAAAAATGTATTTCATAAGCTGCCTATAAATATTAAGATTTTTTAACCCTAACCCACTACAAGTGTCTAACAAGGAAATAACAGTTCTGTTAATTTATCAATAACCAGCCCTTATAAAATGTTAATAAACAGCTTAATAATGTTTATGACAGGTAAATAAACATCAACAAGTTCCTAATAAG
>NW_025739648.1:0-652 GCF_021292245.1 Micropterus dolomieu
GCCATCATTTTCCAATATCATAAACACATTTCACATGAAGACACAATTCACAAAACACAATCCTCCGTTCACATAAATCTTAACACATTTTTCCTTGCTAAAACACAAGTTGCAAAAGAACTCTGCTCATATTCTCAAATGAAAGCTCATGTGATGCAAAATGCTTGCCACAGTCAGCAATATTTGAACAAAATGAACACACCTGGCGTCATTCATTACACACAACGACTCAAAATTGAAAACACCTGTTGCTAATGCTGTGACCACATGTATAAAAGCAAGTTCAGAGGGCACAGTTTGGTGAAGATTCCAAACAAACACAATGGATGAAGGCAGAGTCAGGGGAAGAGGCCAACGAGGAAGAGGAGCAGGCCAGGGAGGAAGAGGAGCAGGCCGAGGAGGGAGAAGAGCTGGCCGAGGAGGGAGAAGAGCTGGCCGAGGAGGGAGAAGAGCTGGCCGAGGAGGGAGAAGAGCTGGCCGAGGAGGGAGAGGAGGAGGCCAACGAGGAAGAGGAGCAGGCCAACGAGGAAGAGGAGGAGGAGGCCAACAAGGGAGAGGAGAAGGTCCAGGAGGGAGAGCAAGACAACCTCGCACCATCATTACGGACGAGATGCGAGCAACAGTCATTGACCATGTCATGACAATGGCTGAA
>NW_025739651.1:0-2162 GCF_021292245.1 Micropterus dolomieu
ATCTAGTCTCAGATGTTTCTTACTAGTCTTTACCAGTCTCATCTAGTCTCTCATGTTTCCTACTGGTCTTTACCAGTCTCATCTAGTCTCTAATGTTTCCTACTGGTCTTTACCAGTCTCTTCTAGTCTCTGCTGTTTCCTACTGGTCTTTACCAGTCTCTTCTAGTCTCTCATGTTTCCTACTGGTCTTTACCAGTCTCATCTAGTCTCTCATGTTTCCTACTGATCTTTACCAGTCTCATCTAGTCTCTAATGTTTCCTACATGTCTTTATCAGTCTCTACTAGTCTCAGATGTTTCTTACTAGTCTTTACCATTCTCATCTAGTCTCAGATGTTTCTTACTAGTCTTTACCAGTCTCTACTAGTCTCTCATGTTTCTTACTAGTCTTTACCATTCTCATCTAGTCTCTCATGTTTCCTACTGGTCTTTATCAGTCTCATCTAGTCTCAGATGTTTCTTACTAGTCTTTACCATTCTCATCTAGTCTCAGATGTTTCTTACTAGTCTTTACCAGTCTCATCTAGTCTCTAATGTTTCCTACTGGTCTTTACCAGTCTCATCTAGTCTCTCATGTTTCCTACTGGTCTTTACCAGTCTCATCTAGTCTCAAATGTTTCCTACTGGTCTTTACCAGTCTCATCTAGTCTCTAATGTTTGCTACTGGTCTTTATCAGTCTCATCTAGTCTCAGATGTTTCTTACTAGTCTTTATCAGTCTCTACTAGTCTCAAATGTAACTTTCTAGTCTTTACCATTCTCATCTAGTCTCTCATGTTTCCTACTGATCTTTACCAGTCTCATCTAGTCTCTCATGTTTGCTACTGGTCTTTATCAGTCTCTACTAGTCTCAGATGTTTCTTACTAGTCTTTACCAGTCTCATCTAGTCTCTAATGTTTCCTACTGATCTTTACCAGTCTCATCTAGTCTCTAATGTTTCCTACTGGTCTTTACCAATCTCATCTAGTCTCTCATGTTTCCTACTGGTCTTTACCAGTCTCATCTAGTCTCTCATGTTTCCTACTGGTCTTTACCATTGTCATCTAGTCTCTCATGTTTCCTACTGGTCTTTACCAGTCTCATCTAGTCTCTAATGTTTGCTACTGGTCTTTATCAGTCTCATCTAGTCTCAGATGTTTCTTACTAGTCTTTATCAGTCTCTACTAGTCTCAGATGTTTCATACTAGTCTTTACCATTCTCATCTAGTCTCTCGTGTTTCCTACTGATCTTTACCAGTCTCATCTAGTCTCTCATGTTTCCTACTGGTCTTTACCAGTCTCATCTAGTCTCTCATGTTTCCTACTGATCTTTACCAATCTCATCTAGTCTCTAATGTTTCCTACTGGTCTTTACCAGTCTCTTCTAGTCTCTAATGTTTCCTACTGGTCTTTACCAGTCTCTTCTAGTCTCTGCTGTTTCCTACTGGTCTTTACCAGTCTCATCTAGTCTCTAATGTTTCCTACATGTCTTTATCAGTCTCTACTAGTCTCAGACGTTTCCTACATGTCTTTATCCGTCTCTACTAGTCTCAGATGTTTCTTACTAGTCTTTACCAGTCTCTACTAGTCTCTCATGTTTCCTACTGGTCTTTACCAGTCTCATCTAGTCTCTAATGTTTCCTACTGATCTTTACCAGTCTCATCTAGTCTCTCATGTTTCCTACTGGTCTTTATCAGTCTCTATTAGTCTCAGATGTTTCTTACTAGTCTTTACCAATCTCATCTAGTCTCTCATGTTTCCTAATTGTCTTTATCAGTGTCATCTAGTCTCAGATGTTTCTTACTAGTCTTTACCAGTCTCATCTAGTCTCTCATGTTTCCTACTGGTCTTTACCAGTCTCATCTAGTCTCTCATGTTTCCTACTGATCTTTACCAGTCTCATCTAGTCTCTAATGTTTCCTACTGGTCTTTACCAGTCTCTTCTAGTCTCTGCTGTTTCCTACTGGTCTTTACCAGTCTCTTCTAGTCTCTCATGTTTCCTACTGGTCTTTACCAGTCTCATCTAGTCTCTCATGTTTCCTACTGATCTTTACCAGTCTCATCTAGTCTCTAATGTTTCCTACATGTCTTTATCAGTCTCTACTAGTCTCAGATGTTTCTTACTAGTCTTTACCATTCTCATCTAGTCTCAGATGTTTCTTACTAGTCTTTACCAGTCTCTA
>NW_025739652.1:0-1762 GCF_021292245.1 Micropterus dolomieu
GTGAACCCTTTGACTAACACCTTGGCTGTACCCTTTACCGGGTGCCATGTGAAACGGGTAGGTTTCTTTAAATGTACTTTGAAGTAATTGCCTTGGCTCTGTAGTCTATTATATTTTTAATGTGTAGTTTTGCATGTCTTGAATTGAGTTCTTTCTTCAAAAAGCTCTTTGTATTACAGAGTGACCGCTACAGCCTGCAGTTGTTGTACGTCAACGCGTTTGATCAGACACAAGTTGCTACCGCATCTTGTGAGAGAAGCCCGAAGGTTGACCCAGGCGTATTTCCTCGCTCCAGTGGCCAATCCTATCCCACATTTAAGCGCATTGAGCCAATCCGAGCGCGGCCCCAACGGCCTGCATGTCCGCAACGGCCTGGCTCGCACCAAGAACCTTCATTGCCTCTAGGGCCTGGCTCGCCGCAAGGGCCTTCTTACCCGCAACAGCCTGGCTCACCCCTAGGGCCTGGGTCACCCCAAGGGCCTTCATCCCCACAACAGCCTGGCTCGCCCCAAGAACCTTCATTGCCCCTAGGGCCTGGGACACCACAAGGGCCTGGCTCGCCCCAAGAACCTTCATTGCCCCTAGGGCCTGGCTCGCCCCAACAGCCTGGGTCACCCCTAGGGCCTGGCTCACCCCAAGGGCCTTCATCCCCACAACAGCCTGGCTCACCCCAAGAGCCTTCATTGCCCCTAGGGCCTGGCTCGCCCCAACAGCCTGGCTCACCCCTAGGGCCTGGCTCGCCCCAAGAACCTTCATCCCCACAAGAACCTTCTTTGCCCCTAGGGCCTGGGACACCACAAGGGCCTGGCTCGCCCCAAGAACCTTCATTGCCCCTAGGGCCTGGCTCGCCCCAAGAACCTTCATTGCCCCTAGGGCCTGGCTCGCCCCAACAGCCTGGGTCACCCCTAGGGCCTGGCTCACCCCAAGGGCCTTCATCCCCACAACAGCCTGGCTCACCCCAAGAGCCTTCATTGCCCCTAGGGCCTGGCTCACCCCAAGAGCCTTCATTGCCCCTAGGGCCTGGCTCGCCCCAACAGCCTGGCTCACCCCTAGGGCCTGGCTCGCCCCAAGAACCTTCATCCCCACAAGAACCTTCTTTGCCCCTGGGGCCTGGCTCGCCCCAACAGCCTGGCTCGCCCCAACAGCCTGGGTCACCCCAAGAACCTTCATTGCCCCTAGGGCCTGGGTCACCACAAGGGCCTGGCTTGCCCCAAGAACCTTCATCCCCACAACAGCCTGGCTCACCCCTAGGGCCCAGCTTGCCGCAAGGGCCTTCATCCCCACAACGGCCTGGCTCGCCCCAAGAACCTTCATTGCCCCTAGGGCCTGGGTCGCCCCAAGGGCCCCAACAGCCCCAACAGCCTGGCTCGCCCCTGGGGCCCGGCTTGCCGCAAGGGCCTTCATCCCCACAACAGCCTGGCTCGCCCCAAGAACCTTCATTGCCCCTAGGGCCTGGATCGCCCCAACAGCCTGGGTCGCCCCAACAGCCTGGGTCACCCCAAGAACCTTCATTGCCCCTAGGGCCTGGGTCACCACAAGGGCCTGGCTTGCCCCAAGAACCTTCATCCCCACAACAGCCTGGCTCACCCCTAGGGCCCAGCTTGCCGCAAGGGCCTTCATCCCCACAACAGCCTGGCTCGCCCCAAGAACCTTCATTGCCCCTAGGGCCTGGGTCGCCCCAAGGGCCCCAACAGCCCCAACAGCCTGGCTCGCCCCTGGGGCCCGGCTTGCCGCAAGGGCCTTCATCCCCACAACAGCCTGG
>NW_025739653.1:0-1529 GCF_021292245.1 Micropterus dolomieu
TCACTCAGTCTTTAAATGTAACAGGCTTAAATTTCACCACAGGTAAGAACTGTTTCTTATTTTTTTACTTGTATGATCTGTTTGGCTGATTGAATTATCTTTTATCCAATGGTGTATGATTTATGAAGTATGACTTGAATTGTTTTGAATTGTCTTTAAAAGGGTGCTATCCAAACTCCACTGGAGGACTGCAGTGTCATTGTGAGGAGCAGTTTGCTTGGTCATGTGACAAGTGCAACATCTACGGTGCGTGCAGCAATGCCACAAGCCAAACCTGTGGGTGCATAAATGGACTTCCGTCTGATGGAGCGCTCTGTGAACCAATCACAAGTAAGCATTTCTGTTTAGTAGTAGTTCAAATAAAAGTTGTCCTAGAAAATTTACAAATGAATATCTACTGTATCTGCCTGACTGTCCTACATGTGTTGACATACGCATGTTCATGTTGATTAGAATCAAAGTCATTTTGTTTTCCTTAGCAGATAAACAAGTTGTATTCATTTCATCTCCAATGTTGCCCCACAGATATCACACCGTGTCCAACCCCACCTCCTGGTATGTGAACATTTTTGCTTTTTGTTGAATGGATACAGTTTCAAAGAGTCTGAAGTAGTTGAAGATACTTGTTGAAAATGAAAAATAATGTATTGATCTAAAAGAACATTTATTGACTCCAAGTGTTGCAGAATACTTAGATCGACATAATTCAAAAGGACTTCACTGCACATAGTGAAAAGTGTTGTATATGCTGATGACAGACTCCTGTCATGGACTTTCTCCTGTTTTCTTCCACAGAAGTCGTTATATATGACATTGTTCTAGTCCTTGAGTGGCGTATCCCAGTCTCCAGTGTGCCATCAGATTTCATTGAACTATTCAGGAACACTGTGAGAAAGGTCTTGCTCCCCTACACCATCACTCAGTCTTTAAATGTAACAGGCTTAAATTTCACCACAGGTAAGAACTGTTTCTTATTTTTTTACTGGTATGATCTGTTTGGCTGATTGAATTATCTTTTATCCAATGGTGTTTGATTTAGTAAGTATGACTTGAATTGTTTTGAATTGTCTTTAAAAGGGTGCTATCCAAACTCCACTGGAGGACTGCAGTGTCACTGTGAGGAGCAGTTTGCTTGGTCATGTGACCAGTGCAACATCTACGGTGTGTGCAGCAATGCCACCAGCCAAACCTGTGGGTGCATAAATGGACTTCCGTCTGATGGAGCACTCTGTGAACCAATCACAAGTAAGCATTTCTGTTTAGTAGTAGTTCAAATAAAAGTTGTGCTAGAAAATTTACAAATGAATATCTACTGTATCTGCCTGACTGTCCTACATGTGTTGACATACGCATGTTCATGTTGATTAGAGTAGAAGTCATTTTGTTTTCCTTAGCAGATAAACAAGTTGTATTCATTTCATCTCCAATGTTGCCCCACAGATATCACACCGTGTCCAACCCCACCTCCTGGTATGTGAATATTTTTCTTTTTGTTGAATGGATACAATTTCAGAGTCTGAAGTAGTTGA
>NW_025739654.1:0-1386 GCF_021292245.1 Micropterus dolomieu
GTTTCACAATGATTCACTGTTTCAAGATGTTTCACGATGTTTCACTGTGTGTCAAGATGATTCACAATGATTCACTGTGTTTCACAGTGTTTCAAGATGTTTCACGATGTTTCACTGTGTGTCAAGATGTTTCACAATGATTCACTGTGTTTCACAATGTTTGACTGTGTTTCACAATGATTCACAATGATTCACTGTGTTTCACGATGTTTCACTGTGTTTCAAGATGATTCACAATGATTCACTGTGTTTCACAGTGTTTCAAGATGTTTCACGATGTTTCACGATGTTTCACGATGTTTCAAGATGTTTCACGATGTTTCAAGATGTTTCACAATGAGTCACTATGTTTCAAGATGTTTCAAGATGTTTCACAATGATTCACTGTGTTTCAAGATGTTTTACAATGATTCACAATGATTCAGTGTTTCACAATGATTCACTGTTTCAAGATGTTTCACGATGTTTCACTGTGTGTCAAGATGATTCACAATGATTCACTGTGTTTCACAGTGTTTCAAGATGTTTCACGATGTTTCACTGTGTGTCAAGATGATTCACAATGATTCACTGTGTTTCACAGTGTTTCAAGATGTTTCACAATGTTTGACTGTGTTTCAAGATGATTCACAATGATTCACTGTGTTTCGAGATGTTTCACGATGTTTCACTGTGTGTCAAGATGATTCACAATGATTCACTGTGTTTCACAGTGTTTCACAGTGTTTCAAGATGTTTCACGATGTTTCACGATGTTTCACGATGTTTCACTGTGTTTCAAGATGTTTCACTGTGTGTCAAGATGATTCACAATGATTCACTGTGTTTCACAGTGTTTCAAGATGTTTCACGATGTTTCACGATGTTTCACTGTGTGTCAAGATGTTTCACAATGTTTCACTGTGTTTCAAGATGTTTCACAATGTTTCACTGTGTGTCAAGATGTTTCACAATGATTCACTGTGTTTCACAATGATTCACTGTGTTTCACAATGTTTGACTGTGTTTCAAGATGATTCACAATGATTCACTGTGTTTCACAGTGTTTCAAGATGTTTCACAATGTTTGACTGTGTTTCAAGATGATTCACAATGATTCACTGTGTTTCAAGATGTTTCACGATGTTTCACTGTGTGTCAAGATGATTCACAATGATTCACTGTGTTTCACAGTGTTTCAAGATGTTTCACGATGTTTCACTGTGTTTCAAGATGTTTCACTGTGTGTCAAGATGATTCACAATGATTCACTGTGTTTCACAGTGTTTCAAGATGTTTCACGATGTTTCACGATGTTTCACTGTGTGTCAAGATGTTTCACAATGTTTCACTGTGTTTCAAGATGTTTCACAATGTTTCACTGTGTGTCAAGATGTTTCACAATGA
>NW_025739655.1:0-14620 GCF_021292245.1 Micropterus dolomieu
AAAAAAGGCCTAAGTCATTATGATGAATGGAGAAGAAGTGTTTTCCATTCATCATAGTGTTTTACATTGAGCACATCAGTGTTCAACTGGTTCTTATGTCTATTCATATGATGGTTTGTGTGTCATTTGAAAACAAAATACCATTTTGAGAAGAAATAACATTGTTTTGAATGTAAAGTTTCATTTTGCAGGAGAATTGAGGGGTTTTGCTGTGTGGTTTTTTTTTTTATTATTTGTGTGTAGAGTTCTGAGAATATGGCACAATCTTTCAGAAAATGTGTGTAAACAAATGACAAACTGTAAAATTTGGCGTCAAGGTGCTCACCTCGTAGAGCGCATACCGTGTATAAAGGCTTAGTCCTTACTGCAGCGGTGTGGGTTTGACAGCAGGCTCTTCCAGCTTTCACTGTCATAATAAAGCAGAAATGCAAAAAATAACCTTATAAGGTAAATTATGTTAATATGGAGGTTAGTAGCAAAATACCAAACTTTGCAGACGATATGAAACTGATGCAGTTAGCCAATCTTTAAAAACAACTGCCAACCTTACAATTAGTGTGACATACTCTCACATCTAAGAACAATCTTTCACAAGTCCTAGCACATACAGGATTCTGTGAAGACTGGGAATCATGCAGCATTACACACATTTTTATCTAAACCCTCCTCGTCTTGAAGAAAAACAGGAAGACATTAGTGTGGACAGTAAAATAGCAGCAGCTGGGAACAAACAGAACAAAGAAGGGACTGCAAAATGACTATGCCGCCCTGCTTAAGAGAAAATGGACAGCAAGGTTTGTCCATCCTGCAGAAACAATGAGAAGCAAGTTATGTCAACTCGCTGAGCAGCTAGCTAGTCATTTACAGTACAAGAGGGCAATTCAGTTTTTTAATCTGGCCAATCGTTTTGTTCAACAATAAGACATTAACTAATTGAAGGTAGCTGCCATGTCAAAGAGAGCAAACCTTCCGGCTGACTAACAAGTTTCGTGACGGGAGGGCAGAGAAACTCTGTTCTGTTCCAACTAGGAAATTTCTAAAAAACTTGAAATCAATTCAAATTTTTTCCAATGGCCAGTATATGGTACTACTGGAAGACCTAAACAGATACTTTGCAGATGACATTTCTGCATGTGGGAAAAAACAACCTTAGATGAGACTAGATCATGTAAGAAACAAATTGAAAATGCGTTTCTCTAGTTATGACCACACTATCAAAAGATGCATTGATAAATGTGCAACTGTGAAAAGAATTTCCCCTCGGGGATCAAAAAAGTAATTCTAATAAAACACAAAGATTGTGTACGAGGCGCTGTACAGCTTGGGGGTGTAATCGCAGAATGACGGGGACACCAACGCACAAGTATAAATGCATGGCAATGTGTGCAGCTACACACGTAGACCCTACGCAGGAGTATAAATCAAACTTAAGTGTGGGGGTATTGGGGAGCCAAAAAGACCTTCCCACCTCCAATATCACACGTATGCAGCTCACAGCCACGTTTTGTTCCCCCCAGCTAACTCTCTCTGTGTTAGCATTGATAGATTCTGGTGCTAAGGGCAACTTTTTAGAATCAGTTAGCCACTCAGTCTGGTTTCCCCATAGAGCAGCTCTCTAAGCCACACACTGCCAGGTTAGTCGACAGCAGAGTTCTGGCTCGTGTAACTTATGTCACCTTCCCCATTGAGTTAGTCAGGCAACCACCATGAGAAGATTTCTTTCAATCTCATTACTGCTCCTAAGTCATCAGTAATTCTGAACTTTCTCCGGCTGAAGCTACACAACCCTCTCATTGATCGGTCAGCTGGGAGAATAGCTCGTTGGAGTCCATTCTGTTTTTCTATTTGTTCACACCCTGCCTCCTGCTGGAGGCACCATTAAACCCACCTGCAATGAGCTCCCAAATTTGACCATGATCCCTTTGGGGAGTTGTTTTGTAAAGAGCTGGCGCTTTTGAGTCCAACTTTTGTGTTTTTTGGCTGTGTTCCAAATCCTTGAACGATGTGCTCAGAGACTTATTTAACCGTTTTGTGTATGTGTATCTTTTCAAGAGATGTTACTGATTGTTACGGCCGCCAATGGCTGCTGTTTAGCGTGTATTAATTGTGTTGTTCCCATGAGAGATTCTGCCGGTTATGCTAATGAAGCTGTGTGAATCCCCATCGAGGATTGGTCCCTCTGGAGATGAGACTACCTATCTTCCTGGTTGCTTCTTCGCTGACATCTGTGATTGGTGTGGCTGTGATCTGACTGAACTTAGCAATCATAAGTCTCCAATCAACCCCAGCTTCACCTTAGCACCTAAATAGCTTGTGTTTCCACAGTTTAGCTGTGACCAGTGATCAGTTCACCTCGCTGTTGATTGCATATCATTGTTTTTAGTCTACAGAGTATTGTTTGTTTTCTTTAATTGTCTTTTGTAGGCTTATGGGTGCTTAACCAGAACCATTCCAGTTGGTGTATTCCACCTCATTTCCAATCCCAATTATATGTTACTGCTCTATAAGACGAGCCGGGTCGTAACACTGATCATGTGTCCCATGTCAGCCAGGTGCCTCAACGACTGCTTGAGAACAAGCTCTATGTAAAGGCGGAGAAGTGCAAGTTTCACGCAAGGTCTGTAAGTCTTTTGGGGTACATCCTTGACAGCTTGCAGTTGAAGACAGATCCCAAATAAAGAGAAGTGGCAGAATGGCCAAGTCCCATATTGTATATACTGTATACCAAATCCACCTACCATCTGCACATAATACTTGTTCATTCCAGGATCCTTTGCACTATGCTCCATCGCACCGTGTACATGTATGCACGTATGTGTATGTGCACCTGTATATCACATTCACATATAGAGGTTGACACATCATACATGCTTCTCACTGGCTTATGCATCGCCAAGAAAACTATTCTCATGAACTGGAAGGCCAAAAAGAATATAAAATATGGCTTGGAGGGACCGGTTTGTGTCCCTGGTTTGCTTCGTTGGCCTCAGATCCATGCTTCCCCATTTCTCTGTCAGCCAGTTGTCAGACCTCTTCCACTGGCAGTGCTCCGGTTTATTCTGGGCTCGTGCCTGGATTTCTTGGCACTTGGGGGATCGGTGGGTTGGGGGTGGTATGCAGCTGAGCTAGTTGATTTTGCCTTGTTGCTGGTTTGGCTGGTGTTGCACGGCGGCCTGGGGGCGTGCTGTGCATGGGGGACGGCGGACTGTTATTGGTGGGTGCACGGTGATGCGGCGTGTTTGCTGCCGGGCTGGGACTTGCTGCTGGTGTTTCTCTCCGCTGGCTTTCCCTGTCGTGTTCTGCTGCTCGCTCTCTCTCGTTTGCTCGACCTCGTTCGCCGGAGTCGCGGGGGGCTGCCGGGCATTGGGTGTCGCCGTGCTCGTTTGCATTCAGCTCGTCACTTGTGCATTGGTGTTGATGATTGCGTGGCATTTGGGCGTCGGTATTGCGTTGTCAATTGGCATTAGGATGGTCGTTTGTATTTATTTAATTTTTTGGGGGGTCGTCTGTTTGTTGGGTCGGGGTCTTCCGCATTTGCATCGCGGTGCATCTGGGAGTCATATATTTATTTATTTTTCTCCCACCATTATTGGCTACTGGGGTTCTTGCCCAATATCAATCACAGGGGGTCGGTGTGGCACAGTCGTGGCGTCCCACTCTCACTAACAATGAGCAACAACAACAACGAATCAATACATAATTAAATAAATAATAAAACAGACAAAGGAGTATTTTAATACCCTCTTGTTAAAGTAAAATCTGTCTGGCACACATGGTATCCAGGTCATTATACCAGGCTGCTGGGCAGGACAGGTCCACCCATCCATCGTCAACCTCTTATCCTGCGTACAGGGTCGTGGGGGGCTGGAGCCAATCCCAGCAGACATCGGGCGCAAGGCGGGGTTCAGCCTGGACAGGTCGCCAGTCCATCGCAGGGCCACACATAGACGAACAACCACTCACGCTCACACCTGAGGACAATTTAGGGTAACCAATCAACCTAGCCTGCATGTCTTTGGATGGTGGGAGGAAGCCAGAGAGAACCCACACAGACACAGGGAGAACATGCAAACTCCACACAGAAAAGCTGGGGCAACCGGGGTTTGAACCCACAACCTTCTTGCTGTGAGTGCTAACCACTGTACCACCGTGCCGCCCGGGAAGGACAGGTTCAATAATAATAATAATAATAATAATAATAATATTAATTATAAATAAAGATATCAGTTGGCCGGGGTGTGATTCGTATTCTTTTTAATACATTGGTTTTTCATTTAAATCAAAAAACTACTAAATAGAAATACCATATTTTTTTTAGTTTTTCAATTCATACCAAAAATGAGGGAACAGAAATACAGAGCCGATTACATTTGGATTTAGAAACCAAAAACCGAATCGGTTTGATATTGTTCATTTATCCATGTACACAGCATGAGTTTAATAAGCGCATTGTTTGGTGACATACAGTTTGTAAAATAGTTTAACCTCAGTAATTAGTGTGTGCGTAGAATTGTTATTGTTAGCAATATTTATAATATTGTATTTTTAGCACTTAACTGTTTTTATCATGTAGCACTTTGGGATTTATTTAAATATAAAGTTATTATCGTAATTAATTTAATATTTAATGTGGTTTCCACAGTAATGGGCTGAGGCAGAGTCAAAGTAGATCAGGCTGATGTTTCCCCTCTCGACCGGCAGCTGGCAGTATGAGTGCATTTAAATGTACGGCTGGTTTGGGTCTTTGTTAGCTTACATGCCAACATTGATCCAGGTCAGTGAAACACATGTATTTAATGCCCTTCATGTCATATTTGATGTTAATAGGTTATTTGCAAATTATTTATATACATTGTGTATTTATTTTGTATTTGTATATAATTTCACAACAGACCATGGAGAAATTAACACATGATTAGAGATCAGAAACAGCTTTATTGCCAAGTAGGTTTACACATACACAGAATTTGCTTTGGTATTTTGGTGCATAACAATAAACATGTAAGTAAGCCTAATGCAGGTGAAGAATCATAAATATAAAATGAACAATACGATATAAAAATATAAAAGAATAATAAAAAATGTGTGCATGTTATAATGTGACAATACATAAAGGACAATTACAAAAAAGAGATTGATTTGTTTTTGCTGGACACAATTCAATGGACCTAGCTCCAGTCATAGCACCACCTGTACTCCCGGTTTTTACACTGCACCTTCATCGATCTATCCTCATCATCATCATCATCATCATCATCATCATCATCCAACCTCAGCTTGCACATAAGGTCAGCTAAATGAATAAATGTAATGTAACGTACTTCACTCTTGTGCTGTGAACGTGGATAAATGCACAATATTAAACTGCATGTACATTTATTCATTTAGCTGACACTTTTATCCAAAGTGACTTACAATTGCTATTTGTAGTTTTTTTTTATGTCAGAGGTCACACACCTCTGAAGCAACTAGGGGTTAAGTGTCTTGCTCAGGGACACAATGGTGGATGGGTCACAGAGGGGGATTGAACCGGGGTCTCTCAACCTTTAGGTTCAGGTTTGTTTTTTTCTAACGTTTCCCTGGTATAGTGCTTTCATAATGTCACAGAATGGCCTTTCGAGAATCTAGGCTTTTATTTTTAAGTATTTACTTTTACTCCTGGGTCACCTGACCCACCTGTCTTACTTTTCTTAATGTCTTTCTTCAAATGCATAAACAAAAAAACTAATTTGCAAAAAACAACATAATTTGGATTCTAAAATCAAAACATCAAACATTGTATTTCCGGTTCAAATGAAGAAACAAACTAACAAAATGTACATGGACCTCTTGTTGTAGTTACTCACTGTGCCCACAGGAGAGCAGCGAAGAGTCATCATTTTAGCTTTGTGCTTCCTCTCTGCTCTTCTTCTCCTCTTGTCCTTTTCTACCTCTTCTCATCTTCCTTCATTCCTCCTCTCCTCCTTCTCCCCCCCACCCCCTTTTGCTTTCTCCTCCCCTCAAACCAGCAGAAAACAGACCTGAAACTTTCCTGTGTTCCAAAATGCAGCGACGCCTGTAAGGTAGTTTAGACAGTCAACTTGAGCTGCACCGAAAACACATTCCCCGTCATCCAACAATCACACCGTCTCAATTTGGAGGTCTGTTTAAACTGCAACAGTGTCCCTGCTCTGTCAGAGTGCTGCTGCCTGCATGAGTATTACTGCTGTTCTTTCAACCCCACCACCACCACAGAGGTCGGAGCCTAGACGCCAAACTGTTCTGCTGTAATACATTTTTCAGCTTGAGCTGTCTGACTGAACTGACAAGTTAACAAACCTTTTTGTTGAAGCAAAGAGACGGACATGGTTTTTTGGCACAAATCCTGTTTACAATTTTGTTTAGTTTTTACAGTGAAGGACGAGTCGAAGCACAAAAGGAAATATGGATTCAAACTGGCTTCTCTCCTGCTCAGCTCCCCTTTAACACAGAAATGCCCGAAGAGAAAACTCCAAGAAAAAAAGTGGCTCAGACAGTTGAATTAATAAAAGGTCGACAACAACTTGCTGATTAATGTCTAAAAACTGGGGAAAAGTCTGGCAGCCAAAGTTGTAAAATAGTTCCTATTAAATTACAGTAAAATACAATATATTCATATATATACATAATTACGAGATCAGGATCTCGTAATTATGAGATAAGGCTTCCAATTTTTTTCTTTGGTGAATGCAATGCGCTTCTGTAGAAATCAAACATTCATCTGATATGAACACTTTTCAAACGTGTAAAAAAAAAGACATCAGACTCACCCTGTTCCTGTGAAGGTCCGTCAGGTCAGCAGCTCGCTGGTGCCTCGTCCTCTGTTAGCAGAGAGACCTGCTCATTTATATAATGGTGACTCCACCCATATAAGCCCATGGGCCAGACCAGATTTCACAATCATACCTATATGGGGGGGGGGCAGAGGGTGTGGCTGCCCCAGGCCTACTGTTACCTTCAGTTACAAAGGGGCCACCCCGGGCCCAATCTGCTTGACTGAACAAGTATTTTTGTTGTTTGAATACACTGATTAAATCACTTGTTTGTGTATCTTGATTGTGGCAAAAAGAAAAAGTCAGACTCAGGGCACGTCTGTGTCTTCTGCAGAGATGAGCCCCCCCCACCTCTGCTAAGGGGTTGTCATCAACAAACAGCTCCCTAAACAAACAGTGGCTAATTTGGCAACTTAACCTGTTTGGTTGGTTAAAACGAACTCTGGTGCAGTTCACTGATGTAGAGGCAAACAAACTAACCACAGGATTTTATGATAGCAGATAAGTGATTTTAGCATTATCTCTAAAGCTAAACTATTAATAAATCCAAGTGTATATTTATGCAAATTAACCACGTATGCATGTCAGCTTGTGCTTGTACTCTGTGTACTGTGTCAGTTCCTTAAGTCCATTAAAAAGTGTGACAGCGATCCCACAGTAAGAAGCCATTTCTCAACATAAACTTAAACAAGTCATGTCTCTGCGTCATTTCTCATAACATGCAGTATTAATGCGTATAATCATATTTCTTTGTCACACAAAATAACATAAATAAACACATCATAGGCCTGTACTATGAAGGGAGTTCAACTCAGGGTTGACAAACTCTGACTGCTATTTGCATAATAACAGTTTTTTCACAACAGCGCATGCTCCGTATTATCCCCAGAAGAATGCACGTTGATAGTGTCGGGATAAGAGGAGTTTATAGACACGTTAACAGCTAAATCTAATATCGTGGCGGCCGACAAAGCCAAGGAGGCTTGTTGGTATTGTATGGAGTAAATTTGTAATTATCTTCACTGTGTTATTGTTGGCAAATTCTTTATTATGTAGCCTGATATGATTAAGATGGAAAGGTACAACTGTACATAAAAAACAAGAGTTCCAAGATTAATCTACATGTAAAAAACCTGAATATTCTCTGACATTATAGTGATACATTTATGAGAGAAATTCATCACTCACACACCTCTGGCATGCATAAGGCATGCAGTGGAAAGTTATATTAAACTTCACAATTAGATTTAGCAGTGAGGAAATACTTATGAGTTTAGTCCACAATCACTATATTATCATGCACTTTAGAGACTTTGCTTTTTTGTGACTTTAATGTCAGGGAATTTCCGAGTTTTGTTGTTGTAAATTTGCCACTTTTCTTCACGGTTTATTACCCCCCACAATGGCTCCGTATTTTTTGGACACGTAAAATAGTCAATCTAAATATGTGAAAACACATACTGCAGGCCTATGTACACACTTATAGCCTACAGATGGGCTACATCTCAGAAAGTGGCCCATTATTTGATTAAGAGCTCCTCCCGAAAATCACAGAGGCTGTAGGGCTCGCACGTTAGCACGTCAGCTGCAACCGCAGTGGAACAAGTCAGGATGAAATCTAAACATATTTATTCAAGTAGTGTGTATTAATAGCATATTTCTCATCATTAACACCGAGTACAGATGTGGTGTGTAGTCCACATATACATTGTAACCTCAAGTTATAAGGTCAATAGAAGTAAATTAGTAATAGCTTTTCCACAGGAGCTGCTAACTCATAACATAATATAAGTAGGCAAATGCAAATGAGTAACAACGTAGTTATTTGGTAAGAGACAGCTTTAACCGGTATACTGTCAAGTATTAAAGAGCTGTACAGAAGCAAACATTTTGAAAATCAGAACACCTGTTCCATTTAAACTTTGGTTTTTCTACTAATGTCACTCAAATCCAGTAAGTGCACACACACTGTGCTCATAGCGCTACATACACAGCAAATATGAACAAAATACAACAGAACATAAATAATAAAAATATAACATTCCCCTGCCCACCTGACCACATAAACATAGCACCCACACAAACCCAGAGAGTGAGATAGAGAGAAACTAGCTAGTCATAGGCCTGAGAGAACAGGTAGGTATTGATCCTGGAGGGCTGGAGGGTTTGTAAGCAGAGAGCAGGCCAGAGATGGATTTTGGAGTGAGACCATTTACATATTTGTAAATGGTGAGCAAAACTTTAAAATCAAGTATGTATTTTACCAGAAGACAGTGAAGTAATGTGTTTAGTTTTTCTGTCCCAGTGAGTACTCTGGCTGCAGCTTTTTAAGTGAGCTTTGACTAGCACGGAGAAGATGAATGCATGAACCCGTTTTTCTGACTGAGACTAGATGGAATTTACTTTGGAAGTATTTTTAGGCCTTAAAGCGCTGTTCTAGTTATACTTGTTATATGACTTGTGAAGTCTGACCCCAGGACCTTCTTGTTGTGAGGCCACAGTGCTGTCAAGTTAACGAGGTGAGGAATAGGGTTTTAGGGGGAAGGGATGTGACAACTGACAAAAGGGAGAAAAAGAGGTTAAACAGGCTTACATACGTATGTGCAGGTGGGTGATTGGACTAGAGAGGCCCAGGTGGATGAAATGAGTGAAGCACGGGTGGTTGAATTTGAGGAATTAAGGTAGCAGGTGGTTGACTTAGTGAGAGAAAGAGGCGTGGTCCTGTTCCTGAACTTTAGTTGAATAACTTCACGACCAGAATGTGACATTTACATAAACCATACCTCACCTTCCTACATTGGACCCCTAAGGGAAAATTCTTGAGTTGAGTTAGCCACTAAGCCACTACTTCTTTGAGCTTGTTGCTTGTTAAAGTTAGCTGTCAGACTCTGAACCCCTCACCTTTAGTCAGGTCTCTCACCTTGGGGATCTTCAGAATGGCAGAGTTCTTGGGGGGGGGGGTTCAATAGATTTTTAACGAGGACAGAATCGGATTGTGGATCCGAACTCGGGATTTAGCAGTGGCTGAAAAGTAGGGTTACAATAATAACCTCATGTTAACCACGGAGAAGCTCACAAATAGACCTCAACAGAGATTAGCTCCTAGATTAAGGCCCTCCCTTCTCCCCTTCTGCCACAGTACCTCCTTCCCCCACCTTAGCTTCAGAGTGATGAATGTTTCTTCATACATTTACACAAGTTCACACAAATCTCAATGGTGTCAGGTCACTGTGAGGAATGCAGGAAATACAGGTAGTGCAGTTGCTCCAGGCCCTGTGGCCTGTTCAGACTGATGTCTGTCAATAGCCGATGGGCCTTCTTCCAAGTAAGTATTTGATTTATAGGGCTGTGCAAGTTAACGTGTTATTAGAGACAATTTGTTTTTATTATCAGTCTATTATTATTGTTTTGAAAGTCCGTTGCTCACTGGCTCTGAATACTCATACAGTCAAACCATGGGTCACGGGGGGTTGATCAGCCTGCAAATCAGCCACCCAAACAAGCAGCGGACCGAGGCTTCAGCAGACTACGCTGGATGCAGCGTGTGGGAGAAGCAGATAAACAAAAACAAGACAAGCGATCAGATGCCATAGCGCAGTGGAGAGCTACACACTGCATGCTGGTTAGTATTGGGGAAGATTTCAGTCTGAGGAATGTTCTTAAAATCACAACGTAGTCGCTTGGCCCCGTGGTATGAGAAGCCGCCTAGGCCACAACAGTGCAACAGTGTAAATAAGTGCTGTATTTTATTTTGTTAACAGAAATTCCCAGCAAAAGATTGTTTTGAGCTAAATGCAGTGCATTATGGGTGACCCACAGTAGTTGGGAATGCCATGCTATGGTGCTTGGTATCACACAGCTGATGCTGTTGCTAGGTTACGACCATATCATTCTCTATCAGTTGGCTATGCTATGCTAAGCTAAGCTATCACGCGGTGTTCCTCTGATCAGCTGTGGGGCTGACTGACCTTACGTGGCGTTAACGTCATAAATCCGATGTAGCTGCTGCTCTGCTTTGGTCCTGCTGAACTTGTAACATTGTCCCTTTTGACAGACAAAACAGTGAAAATGTGATCTGTGTAACCGACATGTCGGGCTGAAAACAGCATCCAGCAGTTTATGTTGTCGCTCACTTTCTCTTAAACGAGATATTTCCTCCTCATATTCTGCTATTGTTCTTTCAAACAGGCCAAATTTCTCCTCAGCGGCCGCGTCGAGTCGCTGTTTCACCAACGATTTCAGCATTTGGAGTTTTGACATGCAGCTCACAAGACCATCGGGGGCCCTAATCAAAATTTAGTTGGAGGTCCAATAACTAGACTATACTCTATATCAGGGGTTTTCAAAGTCTGAGACTGCGGGCCTCCCCTCAGACTAAACTTGAGATACGGCGCCCCCCCCCCCATCTTTAGATTAGTTGGTAAGTTTCGCTCAATTCCTGAACATTTGAGCCAAAATAGCCTAATATTGTTGTAATATAACTTCTGACTACACCGAATAGTTTTAAAAAGGCCTGTCCTAAGGCATTTATTAGTTTCTGACTCTGATGGGGGAAACAGTTCCCAAAACTACTGTATCTCTGAACTCTCACACATGCAGGCTCTTTTATGTGATCTCCTTTTGATAACTACTGCAATAAGTAGTGTAATATTGTCTGGAAATAACTGTCTTATTAGGGAAACATTTCTGAAAGGAAAGTAAAAACAAAGCAAAAAAGTTTTACTTCCACATTTTCTAAAGACTATTTTAAATCTGTGCACAGTGATGCAGTGATCTTTCTATCCACACAACACATTTTAGAAAAAGTTACATCAACACTGAATGAGATTCACAAAATTGTATAATTTGTGGTGTCTTTGTAGAATAATGATCAATATTTCTATTATTGATCTATATGTCATAAAGATATTTTAACAACTTCTTAAAATATATACAGGCAAGCTCTCTGCCATTTTTGTTTTGTTAATTTTAGCTGTTGCTGTGTAAAAACATGTGAAAACTCTCCCTCTCTCTCTCTCTCTCTCTCTCGGTGCATGCTGGGAGTGTTTGGGTGCGCGTGAGGGCTCACACGAGGTGAGGGTGATCGTGTGCTTGTTTCAAACTTTTCTAAATTTTTGTTTCAAATTTCCTGAGTAAACATTTTTTGTTGTGATAAGAGTATTTTGAGGATTAGTTAGGGAGCGGGATGGCGTCCCTTACGCCACCTGTCTCCATCCGCCATGGAGTCAGGTGTGTGACGGCGAACGGGGTGAATGTGGAGGAAGTGCTACTTGCAGTTGGACAGGAGATCGGCTATGAAAACATTTCATCTGCCTCGCGAATGAATAAAGCGGTGGTTGTGTTTTTAAAAGAAGAGAACCATGTGAATCATCTTATAAGCAGCGGAATAGTGGGAAGTGGAGACTTTGTTACTGTTTTGCCGCTGGTTGCTCCAACTATTAAGGTGACTGTGTCAAACGTGCCGCCTTTCATCCAGAGTAATGAGATACAACGAGAGCTTTTGCGATATGGTAAGTTAGCTAGCGCAATTAAAACCGTTCCTCTTGGATGTAGAAATGAAGCGCTAAAGCACGTAATGTCGTTTAGAAGACAGGTTTTTATGTTCCTGAATGAACAGGCGTTAGACGTGTCTTTTAAAGTTTGGCATGAAGGAAGAGCGTACATGGTTTATGCAAAACACTGGGAATATGAAATGTTTTGAGTGTGGAGACGTTGGGCATAAGCGTTTAGCATGCCCACATAAAGCTCAAGCTGATGAGGCCGTTGGTCCTGTGAAAGATCCTGAGAACGTGCAGTCTGTAGAGGAGGAAGAGGATGAGCCTCAGGGAGCTGAGGAAGCTGTTGTTGTAGAGGAAGATGAGCCTCAGGGAGCTGAGGAAGCTGTTGTTGTAGTAGAGGAGGAAGAGGATGAGCCTCAGAGAGCTGAGGAAGCTGTAGAGGAAGAGGAGCCTCAGAGAGCTGAGGAAGCTGTTGTTGTAGAGGAAGAGGAGCCTCAGGGAGCTGAGGAAGCTGTTGTTGTAGAGGAAGAGGAGCCTCAGGGAGCTGAGGAAGCTGTAGAGGAAGATGAGCCTCAGGGAGCTGAGGAAGCTGTAGAGGAAGATGAGCCTCAGGGAGCTGAGGAAGCTGTTGAATTAAATGAAGAAAATGACAACCAAACTGAGGAAAGTGGGATTGTGAATAATGAAACAACAGGAATGGTGGGAAACAAAGTAATGAGTGAAGATAGGGAAACTGTTGCAAGTAGTGGAGGAAATGGTGTTGGAAGTGAGAATATTGGTGATGCAGAAATGAGAGATGAAGATGCTCTTTCTGAGTTTTCAGAAATTGGGTCACAAGTGATTGAAGACATGTACCCTTTAGAGGAAATTAATGACTTTCTGGATACAACATTCGGTAAAATTGTAGAAGTAGAAGATTTTTTTCCAGATGTGGACAAATTTATAATATCAGTGTTGTTCCTGCAAAAAACAGTGAGCTATGAAGTTTTGGATAAAAAGAAAAGATTCAGGCTGAAAAATATGGTAACGAAGTTGAGGAGAAGGAAAGTGAAAGTTTAAAAACAGCTTAGATATGAATAAATCACAAGTGGTGTTCTTTACTCTCTGCTCTTTTTTTTCAGTTTCTGTCTTTTTCTTAATTCTCTATATGGATGTGTGGAGAGTGGGTTCATTAAATATTAATGGGGGTAGGGACAAGAATAAATTAGCAAAGATTTCTGAGTTTTTAAGAATCGAAAAGGTTAATGTTTGTTTTTTACAAGAAACGCATACAGACACTGAAAATGAGGTCGAATGGGGGTTGTGGTGGAAAGGAAATTTTGCCTTGAGTCATGACACAAGAAATAGTGCGGGGGTAGCTATTTTATTTTCTAAAAGTGTGAGTATTGTAAAGGTAGAAGAAATTGTGAAAGGAAGATTACTTTTAACACAAATTGAGTATAATGGAATAGAGTCTGTGTTTGTTAATGTTTATGCTCCTAATAATGGTCCAGAGAGGCTGATATTTTTTATGGAGTTAAGGAAAGTGCTAAAAAAATACGATGATAATGTTTGTCTAATACTTGGAGGTGATTGGAATTGTACAATAGACTTTGTTGTTGATAGGAATGGAGAAGAGCCTCATAGTAAGTCAAGGGATGTATTAAAAAAAGTTATAAATGAATTTCAGTTAACAGATGTATGGAGAACGAGGAATGAAGGAGTAAAGCAGTATACGTGGCTAAGAGTGGTTGATAATAGAATTAGTGGAGCGAGATTGGATAGGTTTTATCTAAAAAAGACATGGAACAACAAGGTGATGAATACTTTTATTAGACCTAATGGTTTTTCAGACCATCATATGGTCATATTAGATGTTAATTTGGAAAAAACATGCAGATCTAATTATTACTGGATTTTTAATATTAAGTTATTACAGGATGTCTCTTTTTGTGAAAAGTTTAAAGTTTTCTGGGATATTTGGAAATTGAAGAAAAATTCTTTTGAAAACCTAAGTCAATGGTGGGATGTGGGCAAGACAAATATAAAAATGTTTTGTCAAAACTATGCTTTCCACTCATCAATTATACTGAAAGCAACAGTGAAAGCTTTACAAAGTGACATCGAGTTCATTGAAAGACAAGCTGTAAATAATAATGAAGCTGTACAGTGTCATGGGTTAAATAAGAAAAGACAAGAGCTAAGCTCTCTTCTACATGAGCAAGCAAAAGGAGCATTGGTAAGATCAAGATACTGTTCTGTAAAAGAAATGGATGCTCCAAGTGCTTTCTTTTTTAACCTGGAAAGGAAACATGTCCAACAAAAGATGATGTGCCATCTTCGTCGTTCGGA
>NW_025739656.1:0-13038 GCF_021292245.1 Micropterus dolomieu
AAAAAAGGCCTAAGTCATTATGATGAATGGAGAAGAAGTGTTTTCCATTCATCATAGTGTTTTACATTGAGCACATCAGTGTTCAACTGGTTCTTATGTCTATTCATATGATGGTTTGTGTGTCATTTGAAAACAAAATACCATTTTGAGAAGAAATAACATTGTTTTGAATGTAAAGTTTCATTTTGCAGGAGAATTGAGGGGTTTTGCTGTGTGGTTTTTTTTTTTATTATTTGTGTGTAGAGTTCTGAGAATATGGCACAATCTTTCAGAAAATGTGTGTAAACAAATGACAAACTGTAAAATTTGGCGTCAAGGTGCTCACCTCGTAGAGCGCATACCGTGTATAAAGGCTTAGTCCTTACTGCAGCGGTGTGGGTTTGACAGCAGGCTCTTCCAGCTTTCACTGTCATAATAAAGCAGAAATGCAAAAAATAACCTTATAAGGTAAATTATGTTAATATGGAGGTTAGTAGCAAAATACCAAACTTTGCAGACGATATGAAACTGATGCAGTTAGCCAATCTTTAAAAACAACTGCCAACCTTACAATTAGTGTGACATACTCTCACATCTAAGAACAATCTTTCACAAGTCCTAGCACATACAGGATTCTGTGAAGACTGGGAATCATGCAGCATTACACACATTTTTATCTAAACCCTCCTCGTCTTGAAGAAAAACAGGAAGACATTAGTGTGGACAGTAAAATAGCAGCAGCTGGGAACAAACAGAACAAAGAAGGGACTGCAAAATGACTATGCCGCCCTGCTTAAGAGAAAATGGACAGCAAGGTTTGTCCATCCTGCAGAAACAATGAGAAGCAAGTTATGTCAACTCGCTGAGCAGCTAGCTAGTCATTTACAGTACAAGAGGGCAATTCAGTTTTTTAATCTGGCCAATCGTTTTGTTCAACAATAAGACATTAACTAATTGAAGGTAGCTGCCATGTCAAAGAGAGCAAACCTTCCGGCTGACTAACAAGTTTCGTGACGGGAGGGCAGAGAAACTCTGTTCTGTTCCAACTAGGAAATTTCTAAAAAACTTGAAATCAATTCAAATTTTTTCCAATGGCCAGTATATGGTACTACTGGAAGACCTAAACAGATACTTTGCAGATGACATTTCTGCATGTGGGAAAAAACAACCTTAGATGAGACTAGATCATGTAAGAAACAAATTGAAAATGCGTTTCTCTAGTTATGACCACACTATCAAAAGATGCATTGATAAATGTGCAACTGTGAAAAGAATTTCCCCTCGGGGATCAAAAAAGTAATTCTAATAAAACACAAAGATTGTGTACGAGGCGCTGTACAGCTTGGGGGTGTAATCGCAGAATGACGGGGACACCAACGCACAAGTATAAATGCATGGCAATGTGTGCAGCTACACACGTAGACCCTACGCAGGAGTATAAATCAAACTTAAGTGTGGGGGTATTGGGGAGCCAAAAAGACCTTCCCACCTCCAATATCACACGTATGCAGCTCACAGCCACGTTTTGTTCCCCCCAGCTAACTCTCTCTGTGTTAGCATTGATAGATTCTGGTGCTAAGGGCAACTTTTTAGAATCAGTTAGCCACTCAGTCTGGTTTCCCCATAGAGCAGCTCTCTAAGCCACACACTGCCAGGTTAGTCGACAGCAGAGTTCTGGCTCGTGTAACTTATGTCACCTTCCCCATTGAGTTAGTCAGGCAACCACCATGAGAAGATTTCTTTCAATCTCATTACTGCTCCTAAGTCATCAGTAATTCTGAACTTTCTCCGGCTGAAGCTACACAACCCTCTCATTGATCGGTCAGCTGGGAGAATAGCTCGTTGGAGTCCATTCTGTTTTTCTATTTGTTCACACCCTGCCTCCTGCTGGAGGCACCATTAAACCCACCTGCAATGAGCTCCCAAATTTGACCATGATCCCTTTGGGGAGTTGTTTTGTAAAGAGCTGGCGCTTTTGAGTCCAACTTTTGTGTTTTTTGGCTGTGTTCCAAATCCTTGAACGATGTGCTCAGAGACTTATTTAACCGTTTTGTGTATGTGTATCTTTTCAAGAGATGTTACTGATTGTTACGGCCGCCAATGGCTGCTGTTTAGCGTGTATTAATTGTGTTGTTCCCATGAGAGATTCTGCCGGTTATGCTAATGAAGCTGTGTGAATCCCCATCGAGGATTGGTCCCTCTGGAGATGAGACTACCTATCTTCCTGGTTGCTTCTTCGCTGACATCTGTGATTGGTGTGGCTGTGATCTGACTGAACTTAGCAATCATAAGTCTCCAATCAACCCCAGCTTCACCTTAGCACCTAAATAGCTTGTGTTTCCACAGTTTAGCTGTGACCAGTGATCAGTTCACCTCGCTGTTGATTGCATATCATTGTTTTTAGTCTACAGAGTATTGTTTGTTTTCTTTAATTGTCTTTTGTAGGCTTATGGGTGCTTAACCAGAACCATTCCAGTTGGTGTATTCCACCTCATTTCCAATCCCAATTATATGTTACTGCTCTATAAGACGAGCCGGGTCGTAACACTGATCATGTGTCCCATGTCAGCCAGGTGCCTCAACGACTGCTTGAGAACAAGCTCTATGTAAAGGCGGAGAAGTGCAAGTTTCACGCAAGGTCTGTAAGTCTTTTGGGGTACATCCTTGACAGCTTGCAGTTGAAGACAGATCCCAAATAAAGAGAAGTGGCAGAATGGCCAAGTCCCATATTGTATATACTGTATACCAAATCCACCTACCATCTGCACATAATACTTGTTCATTCCAGGATCCTTTGCACTATGCTCCATCGCACCGTGTACATGTATGCACGTATGTGTATGTGCACCTGTATATCACATTCACATATAGAGGTTGACACATCATACATGCTTCTCACTGGCTTATGCATCGCCAAGAAAACTATTCTCATGAACTGGAAGGCCAAAAAGAATATAAAATATGGCTTGGAGGGACCGGTTTGTGTCCCTGGTTTGCTTCGTTGGCCTCAGATCCATGCTTCCCCATTTCTCTGTCAGCCAGTTGTCAGACCTCTTCCACTGGCAGTGCTCCGGTTTATTCTGGGCTCGTGCCTGGATTTCTTGGCACTTGGGGGATCGGTGGGTTGGGGGTGGTATGCAGCTGAGCTAGTTGATTTTGCCTTGTTGCTGGTTTGGCTGGTGTTGCACGGCGGCCTGGGGGCGTGCTGTGCATGGGGGACGGCGGACTGTTATTGGTGGGTGCACGGTGATGCGGCGTGTTTGCTGCCGGGCTGGGACTTGCTGCTGGTGTTTCTCTCCGCTGGCTTTCCCTGTCGTGTTCTGCTGCTCGCTCTCTCTCGTTTGCTCGACCTCGTTCGCCGGAGTCGCGGGGGGCTGCCGGGCATTGGGTGTCGCCGTGCTCGTTTGCATTCAGCTCGTCACTTGTGCATTGGTGTTGATGATTGCGTGGCATTTGGGCGTCGGTATTGCGTTGTCAATTGGCATTAGGATGGTCGTTTGTATTTATTTAATTTTTTGGGGGGTCGTCTGTTTGTTGGGTCGGGGTCTTCCGCATTTGCATCGCGGTGCATCTGGGAGTCATATATTTATTTATTTTTCTCCCACCATTATTGGCTACTGGGGTTCTTGCCCAATATCAATCACAGGGGGTCGGTGTGGCACAGTCGTGGCGTCCCACTCTCACTAACAATGAGCAACAACAACAACGAATCAATACATAATTAAATAAATAATAAAACAGACAAAGGAGTATTTTAATACCCTCTTGTTAAAGTAAAATCTGTCTGGCACACATGGTATCCAGGTCATTATACCAGGCTGCTGGGCAGGACAGGTCCACCCATCCATCGTCAACCTCTTATCCTGCGTACAGGGTCGTGGGGGGCTGGAGCCAATCCCAGCAGACATCGGGCGCAAGGCGGGGTTCAGCCTGGACAGGTCGCCAGTCCATCGCAGGGCCACACATAGACGAACAACCACTCACGCTCACACCTGAGGACAATTTAGGGTAACCAATCAACCTAGCCTGCATGTCTTTGGATGGTGGGAGGAAGCCAGAGAGAACCCACACAGACACAGGGAGAACATGCAAACTCCACACAGAAAAGCTGGGGCAACCGGGGTTTGAACCCACAACCTTCTTGCTGTGAGTGCTAACCACTGTACCACCGTGCCGCCCGGGAAGGACAGGTTCAATAATAATAATAATAATAATAATAATAATATTAATTATAAATAAAGATATCAGTTGGCCGGGGTGTGATTCGTATTCTTTTTAATACATTGGTTTTTCATTTAAATCAAAAAACTACTAAATAGAAATACCATATTTTTTTTAGTTTTTCAATTCATACCAAAAATGAGGGAACAGAAATACAGAGCCGATTACATTTGGATTTAGAAACCAAAAACCGAATCGGTTTGATATTGTTCATTTATCCATGTACACAGCATGAGTTTAATAAGCGCATTGTTTGGTGACATACAGTTTGTAAAATAGTTTAACCTCAGTAATTAGTGTGTGCGTAGAATTGTTATTGTTAGCAATATTTATAATATTGTATTTTTAGCACTTAACTGTTTTTATCATGTAGCACTTTGGGATTTATTTAAATATAAAGTTATTATCGTAATTAATTTAATATTTAATGTGGTTTCCACAGTAATGGGCTGAGGCAGAGTCAAAGTAGATCAGGCTGATGTTTCCCCTCTCGACCGGCAGCTGGCAGTATGAGTGCATTTAAATGTACGGCTGGTTTGGGTCTTTGTTAGCTTACATGCCAACATTGATCCAGGTCAGTGAAACACATGTATTTAATGCCCTTCATGTCATATTTGATGTTAATAGGTTATTTGCAAATTATTTATATACATTGTGTATTTATTTTGTATTTGTATATAATTTCACAACAGACCATGGAGAAATTAACACATGATTAGAGATCAGAAACAGCTTTATTGCCAAGTAGGTTTACACATACACAGAATTTGCTTTGGTATTTTGGTGCATAACAATAAACATGTAAGTAAGCCTAATGCAGGTGAAGAATCATAAATATAAAATGAACAATACGATATAAAAATATAAAAGAATAATAAAAAATGTGTGCATGTTATAATGTGACAATACATAAAGGACAATTACAAAAAAGAGATTGATTTGTTTTTGCTGGACACAATTCAATGGACCTAGCTCCAGTCATAGCACCACCTGTACTCCCGGTTTTTACACTGCACCTTCATCGATCTATCCTCATCATCATCATCATCATCATCATCATCATCATCCAACCTCAGCTTGCACATAAGGTCAGCTAAATGAATAAATGTAATGTAACGTACTTCACTCTTGTGCTGTGAACGTGGATAAATGCACAATATTAAACTGCATGTACATTTATTCATTTAGCTGACACTTTTATCCAAAGTGACTTACAATTGCTATTTGTAGTTTTTTTTTATGTCAGAGGTCACACACCTCTGAAGCAACTAGGGGTTAAGTGTCTTGCTCAGGGACACAATGGTGGATGGGTCACAGAGGGGGATTGAACCGGGGTCTCTCAACCTTTAGGTTCAGGTTTGTTTTTTTCTAACGTTTCCCTGGTATAGTGCTTTCATAATGTCACAGAATGGCCTTTCGAGAATCTAGGCTTTTATTTTTAAGTATTTACTTTTACTCCTGGGTCACCTGACCCACCTGTCTTACTTTTCTTAATGTCTTTCTTCAAATGCATAAACAAAAAAACTAATTTGCAAAAAACAACATAATTTGGATTCTAAAATCAAAACATCAAACATTGTATTTCCGGTTCAAATGAAGAAACAAACTAACAAAATGTACATGGACCTCTTGTTGTAGTTACTCACTGTGCCCACAGGAGAGCAGCGAAGAGTCATCATTTTAGCTTTGTGCTTCCTCTCTGCTCTTCTTCTCCTCTTGTCCTTTTCTACCTCTTCTCATCTTCCTTCATTCCTCCTCTCCTCCTTCTCCCCCCCACCCCCTTTTGCTTTCTCCTCCCCTCAAACCAGCAGAAAACAGACCTGAAACTTTCCTGTGTTCCAAAATGCAGCGACGCCTGTAAGGTAGTTTAGACAGTCAACTTGAGCTGCACCGAAAACACATTCCCCGTCATCCAACAATCACACCGTCTCAATTTGGAGGTCTGTTTAAACTGCAACAGTGTCCCTGCTCTGTCAGAGTGCTGCTGCCTGCATGAGTATTACTGCTGTTCTTTCAACCCCACCACCACCACAGAGGTCGGAGCCTAGACGCCAAACTGTTCTGCTGTAATACATTTTTCAGCTTGAGCTGTCTGACTGAACTGACAAGTTAACAAACCTTTTTGTTGAAGCAAAGAGACGGACATGGTTTTTTGGCACAAATCCTGTTTACAATTTTGTTTAGTTTTTACAGTGAAGGACGAGTCGAAGCACAAAAGGAAATATGGATTCAAACTGGCTTCTCTCCTGCTCAGCTCCCCTTTAACACAGAAATGCCCGAAGAGAAAACTCCAAGAAAAAAAGTGGCTCAGACAGTTGAATTAATAAAAGGTCGACAACAACTTGCTGATTAATGTCTAAAAACTGGGGAAAAGTCTGGCAGCCAAAGTTGTAAAATAGTTCCTATTAAATTACAGTAAAATACAATATATTCATATATATACATAATTACGAGATCAGGATCTCGTAATTATGAGATAAGGCTTCCAATTTTTTTCTTTGGTGAATGCAATGCGCTTCTGTAGAAATCAAACATTCATCTGATATGAACACTTTTCAAACGTGTAAAAAAAAAGACATCAGACTCACCCTGTTCCTGTGAAGGTCCGTCAGGTCAGCAGCTCGCTGGTGCCTCGTCCTCTGTTAGCAGAGAGACCTGCTCATTTATATAATGGTGACTCCACCCATATAAGCCCATGGGCCAGACCAGATTTCACAATCATACCTATATGGGGGGGGGGCAGAGGGTGTGGCTGCCCCAGGCCTACTGTTACCTTCAGTTACAAAGGGGCCACCCCGGGCCCAATCTGCTTGACTGAACAAGTATTTTTGTTGTTTGAATACACTGATTAAATCACTTGTTTGTGTATCTTGATTGTGGCAAAAAGAAAAAGTCAGACTCAGGGCACGTCTGTGTCTTCTGCAGAGATGAGCCCCCCCCACCTCTGCTAAGGGGTTGTCATCAACAAACAGCTCCCTAAACAAACAGTGGCTAATTTGGCAACTTAACCTGTTTGGTTGGTTAAAACGAACTCTGGTGCAGTTCACTGATGTAGAGGCAAACAAACTAACCACAGGATTTTATGATAGCAGATAAGTGATTTTAGCATTATCTCTAAAGCTAAACTATTAATAAATCCAAGTGTATATTTATGCAAATTAACCACGTATGCATGTCAGCTTGTGCTTGTACTCTGTGTACTGTGTCAGTTCCTTAAGTCCATTAAAAAGTGTGACAGCGATCCCACAGTAAGAAGCCATTTCTCAACATAAACTTAAACAAGTCATGTCTCTGCGTCATTTCTCATAACATGCAGTATTAATGCGTATAATCATATTTCTTTGTCACACAAAATAACATAAATAAACACATCATAGGCCTGTACTATGAAGGGAGTTCAACTCAGGGTTGACAAACTCTGACTGCTATTTGCATAATAACAGTTTTTTCACAACAGCGCATGCTCCGTATTATCCCCAGAAGAATGCACGTTGATAGTGTCGGGATAAGAGGAGTTTATAGACACGTTAACAGCTAAATCTAATATCGTGGCGGCCGACAAAGCCAAGGAGGCTTGTTGGTATTGTATGGAGTAAATTTGTAATTATCTTCACTGTGTTATTGTTGGCAAATTCTTTATTATGTAGCCTGATATGATTAAGATGGAAAGGTACAACTGTACATAAAAAACAAGAGTTCCAAGATTAATCTACATGTAAAAAACCTGAATATTCTCTGACATTATAGTGATACATTTATGAGAGAAATTCATCACTCACACACCTCTGGCATGCATAAGGCATGCAGTGGAAAGTTATATTAAACTTCACAATTAGATTTAGCAGTGAGGAAATACTTATGAGTTTAGTCCACAATCACTATATTATCATGCACTTTAGAGACTTTGCTTTTTTGTGACTTTAATGTCAGGGAATTTCCGAGTTTTGTTGTTGTAAATTTGCCACTTTTCTTCACGGTTTATTACCCCCCACAATGGCTCCGTATTTTTTGGACACGTAAAATAGTCAATCTAAATATGTGAAAACACATACTGCAGGCCTATGTACACACTTATAGCCTACAGATGGGCTACATCTCAGAAAGTGGCCCATTATTTGATTAAGAGCTCCTCCCGAAAATCACAGAGGCTGTAGGGCTCGCACGTTAGCACGTCAGCTGCAACCGCAGTGGAACAAGTCAGGATGAAATCTAAACATATTTATTCAAGTAGTGTGTATTAATAGCATATTTCTCATCATTAACACCGAGTACAGATGTGGTGTGTAGTCCACATATACATTGTAACCTCAAGTTATAAGGTCAATAGAAGTAAATTAGTAATAGCTTTTCCACAGGAGCTGCTAACTCATAACATAATATAAGTAGGCAAATGCAAATGAGTAACAACGTAGTTATTTGGTAAGAGACAGCTTTAACCGGTATACTGTCAAGTATTAAAGAGCTGTACAGAAGCAAACATTTTGAAAATCAGAACACCTGTTCCATTTAAACTTTGGTTTTTCTACTAATGTCACTCAAATCCAGTAAGTGCACACACACTGTGCTCATAGCGCTACATACACAGCAAATATGAACAAAATACAACAGAACATAAATAATAAAAATATAACATTCCCCTGCCCACCTGACCACATAAACATAGCACCCACACAAACCCAGAGAGTGAGATAGAGAGAAACTAGCTAGTCATAGGCCTGAGAGAACAGGTAGGTATTGATCCTGGAGGGCTGGAGGGTTTGTAAGCAGAGAGCAGGCCAGAGATGGATTTTGGAGTGAGACCATTTACATATTTGTAAATGGTGAGCAAAACTTTAAAATCAAGTATGTATTTTACCAGAAGACAGTGAAGTAATGTGTTTAGTTTTTCTGTCCCAGTGAGTACTCTGGCTGCAGCTTTTTAAGTGAGCTTTGACTAGCACGGAGAAGATGAATGCATGAACCCGTTTTTCTGACTGAGACTAGATGGAATTTACTTTGGAAGTATTTTTAGGCCTTAAAGCGCTGTTCTAGTTATACTTGTTATATGACTTGTGAAGTCTGACCCCAGGACCTTCTTGTTGTGAGGCCACAGTGCTGTCAAGTTAACGAGGTGAGGAATAGGGTTTTAGGGGGAAGGGATGTGACAACTGACAAAAGGGAGAAAAAGAGGTTAAACAGGCTTACATACGTATGTGCAGGTGGGTGATTGGACTAGAGAGGCCCAGGTGGATGAAATGAGTGAAGCACGGGTGGTTGAATTTGAGGAATTAAGGTAGCAGGTGGTTGACTTAGTGAGAGAAAGAGGCGTGGTCCTGTTCCTGAACTTTAGTTGAATAACTTCACGACCAGAATGTGACATTTACATAAACCATACCTCACCTTCCTACATTGGACCCCTAAGGGAAAATTCTTGAGTTGAGTTAGCCACTAAGCCACTACTTCTTTGAGCTTGTTGCTTGTTAAAGTTAGCTGTCAGACTCTGAACCCCTCACCTTTAGTCAGGTCTCTCACCTTGGGGATCTTCAGAATGGCAGAGTTCTTGGGGGGGGGGGTTCAATAGATTTTTAACGAGGACAGAATCGGATTGTGGATCCGAACTCGGGATTTAGCAGTGGCTGAAAAGTAGGGTTACAATAATAACCTCATGTTAACCACGGAGAAGCTCACAAATAGACCTCAACAGAGATTAGCTCCTAGATTAAGGCCCTCCCTTCTCCCCTTCTGCCACAGTACCTCCTTCCCCCACCTTAGCTTCAGAGTGATGAATGTTTCTTCATACATTTACACAAGTTCACACAAATCTCAATGGTGTCAGGTCACTGTGAGGAATGCAGGAAATACAGGTAGTGCAGTTGCTCCAGGCCCTGTGGCCTGTTCAGACTGATGTCTGTCAATAGCCGATGGGCCTTCTTCCAAGTAAGTATTTGATTTATAGGGCTGTGCAAGTTAACGTGTTATTAGAGACAATTTGTTTTTATTATCAGTCTATTATTATTGTTTTGAAAGTCCGTTGCTCACTGGCTCTGAATACTCATACAGTCAAACCATGGGTCACGGGGGGTTGATCAGCCTGCAAATCAGCCACCCAAACAAGCAGCGGACCGAGGCTTCAGCAGACTACGCTGGATGCAGCGTGTGGGAGAAGCAGATAAACAAAAACAAGACAAGCGATCAGATGCCATAGCGCAGTGGAGAGCTACACACTGCATGCTGGTTAGTATTGGGGAAGATTTCAGTCTGAGGAATGTTCTTAAAATCACAACGTAGTCGCTTGGCCCCGTGGTATGAGAAGCCGCCTAGGCCACAACAGTGCAACAGTGTAAATAAGTGCTGTATTTTATTTTGTTAACAGAAATTCCCAGCAAAAGATTGTTTTGAGCTAAATGCAGTGCATTATGGGTGACCCACAGTAGTTGGGAATGCCATGCTATGGTGCTTGGTATCACACAGCTGATGCTGTTGCTAGGTTACGACCATATCATTCTCTATCAGTTGGCTATGCTATGCTAAGCTAAGCTATCACGCGGTGTTCCTCTGATCAGCTGTGGGGCTGACTGACCTTACGTGGCGTTAACGTCATAAATCCGATGTAGCTGCTGCTCTGCTTTGGTCCTGCTGAACTTGTAACATTGTCCCTTTTGACAGACAAAACAGTGAAAATGTGATCTGTGTAACCGACATGTCGGGCTGAAAACAGCATCCAGCAGTTTATGTTGTCGCTCACTTTCTCTTAAACGAGATATTTCCTCCTCATATTCTGCTATTGTTCTTTCAAACAGGCCAAATTTCTCCTCAGCGGCCGCGTCGAGTCGCTGTTTCACCAACGATTTCAGCATTTGGAGTTTTGACATGCAGCTCACAAGACCATCGGGGGCCCTAATCAAAATTTAGTTGGAGGTCCAATAACTAGACTATACTCTATATCAGGGGTTTTCAAAGTCTGAGACTGCGGGCCTCCCCTCAGACTAAACTTGAGATACGGCGCCCCCCCCCCCATCTTTAGATTAGTTGGTAAGTTTCGCTCAATTCCTGAACATTTGAGCCAAAATAGCCTAATATTGTTGTAATATAACTTCTGACTACACCGAATAGTTTTAAAAAGGCCTGTCCTAAGGCATTTATTAGTTTCTGACTCTGATGGGGGAAACAGTTCCCAAAACTACTGTATCTCTGAACTCTCACACATGCAGGCTCTTTTATGTGATCTCCTTTTGATAACTACTGCAATAAGTAGTGTAATATTGTCTGGAAATAACTGTCTTATTAGGGAAACATTTCTGAAAGGAAAGTAAAAACAAAGCAAAAAAGTTTTACTTCCACATTTTCTAAAGACTATTTTAAATCTGTGCACAGTGATGCAGTGATCTTTCTATCCACACAACACATTTTAGAAAAAGTTACATCAACACTGAATGAGATTCACAAAATTGTATAATTTGTGGTGTCTTTGTAGAATAATGATCAATATTTCTATTATTGATCTATATGTCATAAAGATATTTTAACAACTTCTTAAAATATATACAGGCAAGCTCTCTGCCATTTTTGTTTTGTTAATTTTAGCTGTTGCTGTGTAAAAACATGTGAAAACTCTCCCTCTCTCTCTCTCTCTCTCTCTCGGTGCATGCTGGGAGTGTTTGGGTGCGCGTGAGGGCTCACACGAGGTGAGGGTGATCGTGTGCTTGTTTCAAACTTTTCTAAATTTTTGTTTCAAATTTCCTGAGTAAACATTTTTTGTTGTGATAAGAGTATTTTGAGGATTAGTTAGGGAGCGGGATGGCGTCGCTTACGCCACCTGTCTCCATCCGCCATGGAGTCAGGTGTGTGACGGCGAACGGGGTGAATGTGGAGGAAGTGCTACTTGCAGTTGGACAGGAGATCGGCTATGAAAACATTTCATCTGCCTCGCGAATGAATAAAGCGGTGGTTGTGTTTTTAAAAGAAGAGAACCATGTGAATCATCTTATAAGCAGCGGAATAGTGGGAAGTGGAGACTTTGTTACTGTTTTGCCGCTGGTTGCTCCAACTATTAAGGTGACTGTGTCAAACGTGCCGCCTTTCATCCAGAGTAATGAGATAGAACGAGAGCTTTTGCGATATGGTAAGTTAGCTAGCGCAATTAAAACCGTTCCTCTTGGATGTAGAAATGAAGCGCTAAAGCACGTAATGTCGTTTAGAAGACAGGTTTTTATGTTCCTGAATGAACAGGCGTTAGACGTGTCTTTTAAAGTTTGGCATAAAGGAAGAGCGTACATGGTTTATGCAAATACTGGGAATATGAAATGTTTTGAGTGTGGAGACATTGGACATAAGCGTTTAGCATGCCCACATAAAGCTCAAGCTGATGAGGCCGTTGGTCCTGTGAAAGATCCTGAGAACGTGCAGTCTGTAGAGGAGGAAGAGGATGAGCCTCAGAGAGCTGAGGAAGCTGTAGAGGAAGAGGAGCCTCAGGGAGCTGAGGAAGCTGTTAAATTAAATGAAGAAAATGACAACCAAACTGAGGAAAGTGGGATTGTGAATAATGAAACAGGAATGGTGGGAAACAAAGTAATGAGTGAAGATAGGGAAACTGTTGCAAGTAGTGGAGGAAATGGTGTTGGAAGTGAGAATATTGGTGATGCAGAAATGAGAGATCACAAGTGATTGAAGACATGTACCCTTTAGAGGAAATTAATGACTTTCTGGATACAACATTCGGTAAAATTGTAGAAGTAGAAGATTTTTTTCCAGATGTGGACAAATTTATAATATCAGTGTTGTTCCTGCAAAAAACAGTGAGCTATGAAGTTTTGGATAAAAAGAAAAGATTCAGGCTGAAAAAGATGGTAACGAAGTTGA
>NW_025739656.1:13058-14215 GCF_021292245.1 Micropterus dolomieu
TGGAGGAAGTGCTACTTGCAGTTGGACAGGAGATCGGCTATGAAAACATTTCATCTGCCTCGCGAATGAATAAAGCGGTGGTTGTGTTTTTAAAAGAAGAGAACCATGTGAATCATCTTATAAGCAGCGGAATAGTGGGAAGTGGAGACTTTGTTACTGTTTTGCCGCTGGTTGCTCCAACTATTAAGGTGACTGTGTCAAACGTGCCGCCTTTCATCCAGAGTAACGAGATAGAACGAGAGCTTTTGCGATATGGTAAGTTAGCTAGCGCAATTAAAACCGTTCCTCTTGGATGTAGAAATGAAGCGCTAAAGCACGTAATGTCGTTTAGAAGACAGGTTTTTATGTTCCTGAATGAACAGGCGTTAGACGTGTCTTTTAAAGTTTGGCATGAAGGAAGAGCGTACATGGTTTATGCAAATACTGGGAATATGAAATGTTTTGAGTGTGGAGACATTGGGCATAAGCGTTTAGCATGCCCACATAAAGCTCAAGCTGATGAGGCCGTTGGTCCTGTGAAAGATCCTGAGAACGTGCAGTCTGTAGAGGAGGAAGAGGATGAGCCTCAGGGAGCTGAGGAAGCTATTGTTGTAGTAGAGGAGGAAGAGGATGAGCCTCAGAGAGCTGAGGAAGCTGTAGAGGAAGATGAGCCTCAGGGAGCTGAGGAAGCTGTTAAATTAAATGAAGAAAATGACAACCAAACTGAGGAAAGTGGGATTGTGAATAATGAAACAGGAATGGTGGGAAACAAAGTAATGAGTGAAGATAGGGAAACTGTTGCAAGTAGTGGAGGAAATGGTGTTGGAAGTGAGAATATTGGTGATGCAGAAATGAGAGATGAAGATGCTCTTTCTGAGTTTTCAGAAATTGGGTCACAAGTGATTGAAGACATGTACCCTTTAGAGGAAATTAATGACTTTCTGGATACAACATTCGGTAAAATTGTAGAAGTAGAAGATTTTTTTCCAGATGTGGACAAATTTATAATATCAGTGTTGTTCCTGCAAAAAACAGTGAGCTATGAAGTTTTGGATAAAAAGAAAAGATTCAGGCTGAAAAAGATGGTAACGAAGTTGAGGAGAAGGAAAGCGAAAGTTTAAAAACAGCTTAGATATGAATAAGTCACAAGTGGTGTTCTTTACTCTCTGCTCTTTTTT
>NW_025739657.1:0-955 GCF_021292245.1 Micropterus dolomieu
TAATTTTCTGAGATACTGAATTTAGGATTTTCATTAGTTGTCAGTTTTAATCATCACAATTAAATGAAATAAACATTTGAAATATATCAGTCTGTGTGAAATGAATGAATATAATATCCAAGTTTCACTTTTTGAATGAAATTACTGAAATAAATCAACATTTTGATGATATTCTAATTATATGACCAGCACCTGTATATACAGTGGGTACGGAAAGTATTCAGACCCCTTTAAATTTTTCACTCTTTGTTTCATTGTATTCAGACCCTTTGCCGTGACACTCATATTTAACTCAGGTGCTATCTATTTCTTCTGATCATCCTTGAGATGGTTCTACATCTTCATTTGAGTCCAGCTGTGTTTGATTATACTGATTGGACTTGATTAGGAAAGCCACACACCTGTCTATATAAGACCTTCCAGCTCACAGTGCATGTCAGAGCAAATGAGAATCATGAGGTCAAAGCAACTGCCTGAAGAGCTCAGAGACAGAATTGTGGCAAGGCACAGATCTGGCCAAGGTTACAAAAAAATTTCTGCTGCACTTAAGGTTCCTAAGAGCACAGTGGCCTCCATAATCCTCAAATGGAAGACGTTTGGGACGACCAGAACCCTTCCTAGAGCTGGCAGTCGGGAGATGGGAGAAAGTTGTAGTAAGTCAACCATCACTGCAGCAATCCACCAGTCGGGGCTTTATGGCAGAGTGGCCCGACGGAAGCCTCTCCTCAGTGCAAGACACATGAAAGCCCGCATGGAGTTTGCTAAAAAACACCTGAAGGACTCCAAGATGGTGATAAATAAGATCCTCTGGTCTGATGAGACCAAGATAGAACTTTTTGGCCTTAATTCTAAGCGGTATGTGTGGAGAAAACCAGGCACTGCTCATCACCTGTCCAATACAGTCTCAACAGTGAAGCATGGTGGTGGCAGCATCATGCTGTGGGGGTGTTTTTCA
>NW_025739658.1:0-1187 GCF_021292245.1 Micropterus dolomieu
GATGTCTTACGATGAATTTTCCTATCTTCCTGTCCTATTAATCCAGGCCTACTTGGTCCTGCTTCACTCTGCCTTGTTGCAACGTTTCGGAGAACTATTTGTCCTTCATCAGGCTTTACAGAGTGGCATCTTTAAGTTTCCTTTTTCTTTAGGTAAGGGGGTTATAGCCACGATCATCAGGTGATGATCCTTGTGCTCATCTAGCAAAGCCGGCTTGGCAAGGACAGGGCCGTGACTCCCCTTGTAAAGCCGGCTTGGCAAGATCATCTAGCCAAGCCGGCTCGGCAAGCTCAGGGGTCACAGGGGTCGAGCCCATGCTAAGTCAACAGAGGCCTCCCGGACACCTTTTCCGGGGCCCGTTTGGCGAGGCGAGGCTCGACGGCCCCGGGGCCGGCCAGGCCAGACAGCGGGTGCCGAGCCGGACGCGCGGACGCCCGGGTCGGCCCCCCGGGAGTGCCGGGACCGCCCCGGAGCCGAGGCCAAAGTTGGGAGGTTAGGCAATGTTAAGTCAATGGGGGCCTTTTGGACACCTTTTCCGAGGCCTTTTCTGCCAGACGAGGTCCCGCGGCCCCGGGGCTGGCGCGGCGCGGTAGCAGGCGCCCAGCCGGACGCACGGACGCCCGGGTCGGCCGGCTGAGACCGCGGGAAGCGCCCCAAAAGGCGGGGCAAGGTTGAGAGGCCAGGCAATGTAAAGGCAATGGGATCTAGTGAAGCCGGCTTGGCAAGGACATGGCCGTGACCGGTCTAGCAAAGCCGGCTTCGCAAGGAAAGCCGAGTTGACACTTTGAAATGAGCTGTTGGATGCTGTCCCTCTCGCAGCGTTTGGGACGGAATCCAACAGCTAGATTCAAAGTGTGAAAATGGGCTTCCTTGTAAAGCCGGCTTGGCAAGGACATCTAGCGAAGCTGGCTTGGCAAGGAGCGGGCCGTGACCGGTCTAGCGAAGCCGGCTTGGCAAGGACATCTAGCGAAGCCGGCTTGGCAAGGAGCGGGCCGTGACCGGTCTAGCGAAGCCGGCTTGGCAAGGACATCTAGCGAAAAGGGTGAAACGGAGTACCAGGGGCACGGCCGCCTTGGGCACGCGGCTTTGTGTGGTCACAGGGGGGGGCTTAAGTGTGGGTGCCCAGGTTCGACCGGAGGTCAAGGTGCCCGGAGGTGGGCCCTTTTTGCTGAATGTTTACCCGGGAA
>NW_025739659.1:0-789 GCF_021292245.1 Micropterus dolomieu
AAAACCAGCCCCGGCCACAGGGCCTCCACACTCTGGACCACCCCAGCGTCCCACCACGTCTCCTGTAAACACAGAACATCACATGCAAACTGATTAAACACATTCACACATTTGGCATGGGAGCGCAGCCCCCTAATGTTACATGTTAGGATGCGGAGCATGGCAAGCTACAGTAGAAAAAAAAATAGAAAACACAACCCTATGAAAGTTATCCCATAGTCTTATTAACCCCAGCTTGGGACCCATAGGGGGTCTTCCCCAGCCTAGCCGCTCTGTTCTTTTTGAGACCAAGTTTGGAAGAAGCCTGCTTCCTCGCCACCCCCGATGTCACAAAATCCATGTCTATGTCCTCCTCCAAATCCACCCTCCAGAAGCGCCTAGCTCCAGCTCCGCAACCAAGGGAACAGTGACTTCCTCTTGAGGGGGGTGGGCATAGCCCCCCTCCACCTGATGGCTGACGCCCGCCCCTGCTCCTTGCAGAACAGCCTCTTCACCAGCCAGGCGCACGTCCAGGCTGGACCTAGTCTTGCATGGGGCGAGGGACTCCTGAGATTCCCCCGGGCTGAGGGCCTCTGTGGCCACAGCTGGTGATAAGGGGCCCCAAGCTGTCCTCTCAACTCCAGCCTCTCCACCAGCAAACTCTTGCTCCCACTCAAGGGAGGCGACGTCTTCCTCTACGGCTCTCTCCTCCTCCATGCTGCTGCCCTCACTCTCCTGACAGATGCACTCAGCCAGGGGGTTTGAGCAGATGGAGCATCTGGTGTTAGGTCGCTCCTTAGCTTGCCTGCT
>NW_025739661.1:0-1219 GCF_021292245.1 Micropterus dolomieu
ACAAAAATATAATTTTAGATTAAACTATCATTTTAACAGGCACACCGAGATTCACTGTAGTGTTTCCTAAATGTTGAGCATGTTGGAGCTAACTGACATGGTTTCCAACAAAAGCGTTACCTGTGACACACAAAGTGACTCCAGGTGAACCATAAAATCTTCCACCTGGTTGGTTTGTTATGAACCTGAACTTGTACTCAGCTGAGTCGCTCTCTCTCAGGTGTGTGATTCTCAGAGTGCAGATGTTGTTAGAACAAATGTACTGCAAACGACCTGCGTACTCTGAGTCTGATTTCAGATCCGTATATACATCTCCATTCATTTTAATGAACCAGAATGATTCCTGAACTGTAGTATCACGGCCGTTTATTCTGGATGGGTATGTGTAGGTGCAGTTTATTTCCACTGTTGATCCTTTTAAGGCACAGATCTGAGTAGAGGTGTAAGTCACTCCCCAGCCATTCTGAGCCTGTATCACTGTAACACAGAGCACATCAGAAACTACAGTCAGACTCAACAACATCAGGAGACAGACTTTCATTTGTATTAGAGGTGCTTCAGCGTGTGAAGCTACATGACTCCTTCCTTTGGCTCTCATGCCATCCCACTTTAAGTCAGTGTGAGATAAAGATAATCTCATTGTACCAACTTATTATTTCTTCTCTTGTGGTTTGTTTTAAAAATGGATATACCAGTATACAGTAAAACAAGTTGTATCTGGTTTATTCCAAAGTGAACAAAGCTATGAGAATAGACTGTATGACGCAAAGGAACAGTCAAATATGTACATATGATCTCTGCAGTTAATCTCAAAGTGCACTGAGGCAGGACATCACACAGAGGCTGCAGTGAAGGAAGAGCAGCAATATACTGAAACTGAAAAGTATGAAAAAAGCTCTAGATTAAATATTAGAAGGGTGGAGCTCGGCTTCTTTCCTTCCTGTGGTCAGGCTGCTGTGTGAGTGTGGATGATACTGTATGGTGTGATATAAAACATTACAGACTTATTCTAGAGACAGAAATCGCCACAAGGTTTAAAATTAATTTTGGCTGATTCCCAAGTCTGTTCTAAATGTAGAAGTTGAAATTATAACTGTGTTCAGGTATGAGATAAAGGTAAACTGTGGCAAATATTTTTTAAGCATTTGACTTATCAATTTTAAACATTAAACATTGTTCATAATCATCATTTTATATAATTTAGTTTATGACATTTACA
>NW_025739662.1:0-801 GCF_021292245.1 Micropterus dolomieu
CTTAATACTTTATCAAGACACACCCCGAGACTTGATCACTCTCGGGAGGGCCTTCCTTGGGTGAGGGTGTCTAGTGATAAGTGGCCGAAACACCCCATGATCCCAAGGCTCACTACTGATGATGTGTCATAAATATAAATACCTACCTCAATAAGATATACCTTATACTTACCTAATTGAAACCTAAAAATAAAAGATAAACCTAATATTTACCTAATTGAAACCTAAAAATAAAAGAAATACCTACAAGATCAAAATCACCCGCTCCGCTTATAGGCTGCTGACTCGGTCTGTTCTCTTCTGTCCTCTCCGACTCCTGCGGTTCCCACTTCCGTGCGGGGAGGGCCTAGAGATACATGCGCCGGCCAGTGCATTGCCTTTGGCCTCCTACTCCAAACCGTGTTAGTCGGCGGACAGCACGGGGGAGGTCATCGAGATAGAATAATACACCCTAACCCGCCCGTGCCTTCGGATCGCCGGGTTCTCTCTAAGCAAAGGTGCACCAGATGCCTTTCTCTCTCTCTCTCTCTCTCTCTCCCACATGTAGCACGTCTCCCCTTCCTCTCTCCCTCTCTGGAGATGAGCGGTGGGGGGGATCCAGGGTACGCCCAGGCAGGCGGGGTAGTGGTGATGATGTAGTCACATCTCCCATTTCCTTTCCCTGTTGCTGCATACAGTCTTTTCCCTTCTGGATAGTAGCTTAGCTCTTCACAGCTGTCTCATGGACTCATGGGGGCTGTTATAGGCAGTTTCTTCACTTCTCATCCTCTCCTGTGAGCTTGGATCATGCCAGAATTACGG
>NW_025739663.1:0-642 GCF_021292245.1 Micropterus dolomieu
TCCGAGATACTGTTGTGGAGAAGTTTAAAGCTGGATTTGGATACAAAAAGATTTCCCAAGCTTTAAACATCCCAAGGAGCACTGTGCAAGCGATAATATTGAAATGGAAGGAGTATCAGACCACGGCCGTCCCTCTAAACTTTCAGCTCATACAAGGAGAAGATCAGAGATGCAGCCAAGAGACCCATGATCACTCTGGATGAACTGCAGAGATCTACAGCTGAGGTGGGAGACTCTGTCCATAGGACATCAGTTCATCAGTCGTATACTGCACAAATCTGGCCTTTATGGAAGAGTGGCAAGAAGAAAGCCATTTCTTAAAGATATCCATAAAAAGTCTTGTTTAAAGTTTGTCACAAGCCACCTGGGAGACACACCAAACATGTGGAAGAAGGTGCTCTGGTCAGATGAAACCAAAATCAAACTTTTTGGCAACAATGCAAAACGTTATGTTTGGCGTAAAGGCAACACAGCTCATCACCCTGAACACACCATCCCCACTGTCAAACATGGTGGTGGCAGCATCATGGTTTGGGCCTGCTTTTCTTCAGCAGGGACAGGGAAGATGGTTAAAATTGATGGGAAGATGGATGGAGCCAAATACAGGACCATTCTGGAAGAAAACCTGATGGAGTCTGCAAA
>NW_025739664.1:0-1298 GCF_021292245.1 Micropterus dolomieu
CCCGCGGTCTCAGGAGAACTTCATAGACTATGAAATTGCCTCTGCGAAAGGATACAGAATGTACCTATCAGTTAAATGTGGATCTGAAACAACAACCACAACACCCGCGGTGCAAGTGATAACCCTTACTGGACTGTTATTGCACAGATGTGGCTTATGAACTGCAAACCCCGCCTTTTTTGAAACATGAAATGGTAGTCATACCCTGGACTCTATGGATGACTTATTATTAGCAAGGTCCGAATTAGAGCTGAGTGAAATTTAGCCAGAACTTAGATGAGTTTCATTTCAGCAAGAGAATTGAAAGACAAGTTGAAAGGCTTTGTATTTGTGAACAACTACTCAAAAAATATTTTTTTAATGATTTGGGTTTTAGCATTAAAACAAAGCGCAAAGCCTCCTCAGAGACTAACAAAAATTGCCACAGCTGACTATATTTCAAGTCATCGAGGCGGGGTATTGGGTTAAGTTTTCAACCAGCAATAATTACGTCTCAGGAGAACTTCATAGACTATGAAATTGCCTCTGCGAAAGGATACAGAATGTACCTATCAGTTAAATGTGGATCTGAAACAACAACCACAACACCCACGGTGCAAGTGATAACCCTTACTGGACTGTTATTGCACAGATGTGGCTTATGAACTGCAAACCCCGCCTTTTTTTAAACATGAAAGGGTAGTCATGGCTTGACCAGCATACACTGGACTCTATGGATGACTTATTATTAGCAAGGTCCGAATTAGAGCTGAGTGAAATTTAGCCAGAACTTAGATGAGTTTCATTTCAGCAAGAGAATTGAAAGACAAGTTGAAAGGCTTTGCATTTGTGAACAACTACTCAAAAAATATTTTTTTAATGATTTGGGTTTTAGCATTAAAACAAAGCGCAAAGCCTCCTCAGAGACTAACAAAAATTGCCACAGCTGACTATATTTCAAGTCATCCAGGCGGGGTATTGGGTTAAGATTTCAACCAGCAATAATCACGTCTCAGGAGAACTTCATAGACTATGAAATTGCCTCTGCGAAAGGATACAGAATGTACCTATCAGTTAAATGTGGATCTGAAACAACAACCACAACACCCGCGGTGCAAGTGATAACCCTTACTGGACTGTTATTGCACAGATGTGGCTTATGAACTGCAAACCCCGCCTTTTTTGAAACATGAAATGGTAGTCGTGGCTTGACCAGCATACCCTGGACTCTATGGATGACTTATTATTAGCAAGGTCCGAATTAGAGCTGAGTGAAATTTAGCCAGAACTTAGATGAGTTTCATTTCAGCAAGAGAATT
>NW_025739665.1:0-1900 GCF_021292245.1 Micropterus dolomieu
GCGTTAAAGTTTAGTTTTGAGGTACCTGTACTTTATTGGAGTACTTTTAATTTGTATTTGTTTCTTTGCATCTGTAAAGCACTTTGACAAACTTATGTTTACTGTTTCAATCTTGTTTTTAATATCTTGTCTGTTAATTATTGATTTCATTTTATTTCTTTGTTTTCTTCTCTCTGAAGTATCTTTGTATTTGTACTTTCCTCTTCAGTTCTGTAAAGCACTTTGTTTATAAAAGCTCCTGTAGAAATAAACCTGCTTGCTTGCTATTTCCATGTCATGCTGATTTATACACAACTACATGTCAGAGGGAAACATACTACTTTTTACTTCACTACATTTATTTTACAGCTATAATTAGCAGTTACTTTTCAGATTCATATTTTACATTAATATTAAAGTTGCTGGCATCAACATGCTACTTTTAGGAGTGTGGTTTTTGTGTTCATGTCTTTCCTGTTTAAGTCTGTTTTTGGTTCTGTGTTTCTCTGTGTTGTCTTGTTCAGTTAGTTCCTAGTCCTGTACATTAGTTAATATCTTTTGTGTTTGCTCCTGGTCTTGTGTTCCCTGTTTAGTCTTGTGTCTTCCCTTGTTCATTTACTGGTTCTGTTTAGCTCGTACTTGTGCATTCTTGGTTATTCACCCATGTCTGCTTGTCTAAGTGTCTCTCTGTTACCCCCTGTTGTCGCTCTGCCTCCTTCGTTAGCCTCATGTCTGTCACCTGTGTTGCTCCCGCCCTGCTCGTTATCCCTGGTATATATGTGTGGTCTTTCTGTTTGGCCCTGGTCTGGTCATTGTTGGTATTTCGTCTTTCTATTTTCTGCACTTGGTGTTTTGGATTACCTGTATTGGATTTTGGTTTAGTTTCTCGTTATGGCTTTTTATGGACTCACCCACTCAGTATGTAAGTGTGCTCGCCTTTTGTTTGTTTAATTAAACCACTGAACTAAACCTGCTCTGCTCTGTGTCCTGCGTTTGGGTCCTCCAACCTGCTCAACCATGCCTCACCAACCCACACCCACCTTAACAGCTACTTACATGGTAATGCGTCAGGACTGTGAGTGTAATGTGTAGAAGGACTCAGGATGGGCTGGGATGGTTACTGATTTTTTGAACAGAAGCAAGGTATGGCCTCCAACATGGCATACATGGAACTGCAACAGCAACACACTTCCCTCCTTTTTCCTATAGTGCATTATCCCACAGCACCACCATGTGGTATCATGTAGAGTGGAACAATGGGCTTACTTTAACTTGTAATAGCCTGCTCTGATTATATTTTGTAGGTACTTGTGTTCTTTTACTTAAGTAAAGATTTGAAGGCAGAGCTTTTACTTGTCATGATGTATTTTTAATGCTACAAAATTGTCCATTGGGCAAAAACAGTTATTTACCTTGAATGATCAAATGTAAAGTCCGCTGCTCTGATCTCCGTCCATTTGAATCAAAGATTTCAAGAGTATATTCACCAGCATCAGTCCAGCTCAGTCTGTTGATCCTAAATGTTCCATCACTGGGAGTAAATGAGGATCTGTCTTCCAACATATTAAAAAGAATCTGATTCTTTCTTCCTGCAAGTATTACTGTTCTATTGATTAACAGCTGGTATCTAAATATTTCTGAGGCGCTGTCCATCAGCTGGAGGACCACAGTTCCTCCCAAAGCTCCATAACACTGAGCTCCATCCTGTCTGCCATCACATGTTTCCACACCTGCAAGTTGTGAAATATAAGTACAGCAAGATGAACGACAACGAGATGTTAAACTCACAGAAACAGGAGGTTCACTGCAGCTGTTTCTCTCAGACCTGTTACTTATTCTAGTGCAGAGAAGAATTACACAGAAATGTGTCCAGGCGTGAAGTGTAATTAAGTAAATTTACTAAAGTGAATTCCCAAACAGT
>NW_025739666.1:0-808 GCF_021292245.1 Micropterus dolomieu
GTATGTAAACGCTGAAGGCGGTTGAATTGTTGGTTAGCGGTTGAATTGTTGGTCGGTATGTAAACGCTGAAGGCGGTTGAATTGTTGGTTAGCGGTTGAATTGTTGGTCGGTATGTAAACGCTGAAGGCGGTTGAATTGTTGGTCGGTATGTAAACGCTGAAGGCGGTTGAATTGTTGGTCGGTATGTAAACGCTGAAGGCGGTTGAATTGTTGGTCGGTATGTAAACGCTGAAGGCGGTTGAATTGTTGGTCGGTATGTAAACGCTAAAGGCGGTTTAATTGTTGGTTAGCAGTTGAATTGTTGTTCGGGATGTAAACGCTGAAGGCGGTTGAATTGTTGGTCAGTATGTAAACGCTGAAGGCGGTTGAATTGTTGGTTAGCGGTTGAATTGTGGGTCGGTATGTAAACGCTGAAGGCGGTTTAATTGTTGGTTAGCAGTTGAATTGTTGGTCGGTATGTAAATGCTGAAAGCGGTTGAATTGTTGGTCGGTATGTAAATGCTGAAAGCGGTTGAATTGTTGGTCGGTATGTAAACGCTGAAAGCGGTTGAATTGTTGGTCGGTATGTAAACGCTGAAAGCGGTTGAATTGTTGGTCGGTATGTAAACGCTGAAAGCGGTTGAATTGTTGGTCGGTATGTAAACGCTGAAGGCGGTTGAATTGTTGGTCGGTATGTAAACGCTGAAGGCGGTTGAATTGTTGGTCGGTTTGTAAACGCTGAAGGCGGTTGAATTGTTGGTTAGCGGTTGAATTGTTGTTCGGGATGTAAACGCTGAAGGCGGTTGAATTGTTGGTTAGCGGTTGAAT
>NW_025739667.1:0-1271 GCF_021292245.1 Micropterus dolomieu
TCCAGCTGCAGTCCACTCTTTGTGAATCTCCCCCACATTTTTGAATGGGGTTTGTTTCACAATCCTCTCCATGGAGCGGTTATCCCTATTGCTGGTACACTTTTTTCTACCACATCTTTGCCTTCCCTTCGCCTCTCTATTAGTGTGCTTGGACACAGAGCTCTGTGAACAGCCAGCCTCTTTAGCGATGACCTTTTGTGTCTTGCCCTCCTTGTGCAAGGTGTCAATGGTCGTCTTTTGGACAGCTGTCAAGTCAGCAGTCTTCCCCATGATTGTGTAGAACTAGACTGAGAGACCATTTAAAGGCCTTTGCAGGTGTTTTGTGTTAATTAGCTGATTAGAGTGTGGCACCAGGTGTCTTCAATATTGAACCTTTTCACAATATTCAAATTTTCCGAGATACTGATTTTGGGGTTTTCATTAGTTGTCAGTTATAATCATCAAAATTAAAAGGAATGAACACTTGAAATATATCAGTCTGTGTGGAATGTATGTATACATTATACAAGTTTCACTTTTTGAATGGAATTACTGAAATAAATCAACTTTTTGAGGATATTCAAATTTTATGACCAGCACCTGTATTTGTGACACGGCAGACTAAAGCAAACTATACTGCGACGAGGATGGGATTCGAACCCACGCGTGCAGAGCACAATGGATTAGCAGTCCATCGCCTTAACCACTCGGCCACCTCGTCCGCTGAGCGCATGTTTTTGCAGTGAAAGTCGAATTCAGGCCACTTACAGTTGGTTTTGTGTAGTTTTGGAACGGCGTGGCATGGAGGGGAGGCAGAGGGGATGAGTGAGTTGCCTTCCCCTCACACAGGGGAATTAGCTCAAATGGTAGAGCGCTCGCTTAGCATGCGAGAGGTAGCGGGATCGACGCCCGCATTCTCCAATAGTTCTTGGGTCTGGTCTGGAGTCCAAGACCACAATGAGGCTCTTAGCACCAGCTCAACCGAGAACTGCCTGAAGACAACCAGTGGGTGGTTCTTCACAGTTTTGTCTTGTGTCTTTTCCTGGAGAATTTCCCGGTCACCTCCCAGGATTGTTTCATATGCCATAGTGAATTCCTTTTCCTTCACTCAAGCTCTGTGGAATACAGAAAACAGGGAAATTATAGAAAGCAGTGTAACCATACTCCTTAGTACACTTGTAATCAATGAAACATTTGATGTTTTATTGAAATGTCATGTGACATAGAATGTAACAAAACAGACTTTTACAGTTAAAGTCAAAGCCAGGTCCCTTTACGGGGTGTCTTAAAGA
>NW_025739668.1:0-978 GCF_021292245.1 Micropterus dolomieu
ACAAACAGCACAACACAGAAATTACACAACATTAAATGAGAGAAGTGTTTTCATTCACTGCCATCATCACTAGAACCAATCAGACAGCTTACCCGGCCTTTACTGTTGGTCTTCCTGGTGTAGCTGATGGAGGCGTAGGAAACACCATCTTCAGGATCAGCCTACACAGAGAAGACAACATAATGGCTGCTCAGTTACATGTGGACTTGATTGTGTTCTGGTCTGTTCTGGTGTCGTCCAGCTGCATCATCAGACTCCCCACTTCTTCTCTTGCAGAAAGAACTTAGATTCAAGAGTCACTGTGTGTCTCATAGAGCTACATTTTGAACAACAAATCTAAAAACAGTGAGTGTAACTTTGTCCTGGGTGTAGTGTGAGATCTCACCGTGTCCTGACTGCTTTCTGGACTCACTGCAGGGTTTAAGCTCCGTCCCTGAAAACAACAAACAAACAGAGTCTACTTCTATGTGGTCAAACACTGGCTCTGTGAAGGCTGTTTAGATTTGGATGACTCTGTCAGAGAGCAGCTGATTCAGCTCTGTCATAACTGTAGAAACATTTGATTACTCAGCCGTAAAACTCACAGTGTTTTCATCCATCTGGGGTTTTTTTCCTGAAGAGACAAAAGAGAGTCGACTTTAGCTTCAACAATAAAAATTCAGGTTCATCAAAACTTCTTGTTTATAATATCTGTGGTTGCTCTCACCTTTAGTTTTCTTCCATCTGATGAGAGCAACAACAATAACAACAGTTATTAAAAGTGCTGCAACTGCAACAAACCACCACCAACCTGGAAAGACAATAAAACAGGACATCTTATTGGTGATTTTGTTATTTTGTGTTGTGTGAACACGTCTGACTGAATAAGAGAATATCTCCACCCACAGCCGAGTTTCACTCTGACATTCAGACTTTAGACTCAGAAGAGGGAGAGAGAGAGAGAGATTTGATTTTCAAAACCCTTTTTAATTGCAATAT
>NW_025739670.1:0-994 GCF_021292245.1 Micropterus dolomieu
CCAGAGCGGTGTCGCTGTAAGCCACTCAGGCGCCCCCAAACGGCCCTTCAAAAGATGTTCTACGGCTAATTGCCAAAAAACGTATTCTGCCCATAATGTCCAAGGTGCTCCAGAGTCACTTGGAATCCACAGGCACTGATTCCTGGGTAAACATCCAGGAACCGGGACACCGTTCACGCTGGCAGTCCACAGACAGGAATAGGCACCCGTTCCCGGGTATGGGTACAGCGACAAGGCCACCTTCAGCCGGAGGTCCTCACTCACAAACAGACGCTCATTCCTGGGTGGACATTCAGGAAAAAGATTCAGTCCGCCTGGAAGTCCCTAGCCAGGATCAGACGCTCTCCCGTCCAAGTCCTAAGCAGGCCCTGCCAAGCCTGGCTTCCGAGATCAGGCGAGATCAGGCGAGATCAGGCAGTCCCATGCCGGAATGGCCGTAAGCTGCCTTTGCACACCCAAGAGGGGCCTTCAAAACACGATGTAACATTTACACAGCACTGTGTACAGGATAGGGAGAAAAAGAAGCAGCAGCAGCAGCAGCTGCACACGCAAGACGGGCCTTCAAAACACGATGTAACATTTACACAGCACTGTGTACAGGATAGGGAGAAAAAGAAGCAGCAGCAGCAGCAGCGCTCCCTGCTGTTTCCTAAAGAGACGTTCAAAAGATCTCCTTTCACCGAAGCGCCCTCTGCCGTTTTTCGAAGGCGAAGCGAAAATGGTTTACAGCACCGAGTATTCCCAGGCGGTCACCCGTCCAAGTACTAACCAGGCCCTGCTCTGCTTAGCTTCCGAGATCGGACGAGATCGGGCTCTCCCAGAGCGATGTGGCCGTAAGCCACTCAGGCTCCCCCAAACGGCCCTTCAAAAGATGTTCTACGGCTAATTGACAAAAAACGTATTCTGCCCATAATGTCCAAGGTGCTCCAGAGTCACTTGGAATCCACAGGCACTGATTCCTGGGTAAACATCCAGGAACCGGGACACCGTTCAC
>NW_025739671.1:0-1800 GCF_021292245.1 Micropterus dolomieu
AGTGACAGCTTAGCCACCAGAGCTACTACAGAGAGCTGTCACTGTGATATGCTAATAGAAGTAGTGCAAATGCAAATAAAGATTACCGTGATAATATAAAATACAACTTGAAGATAACTAAATATATAAACATACAATTGTACAAAAGGTTGACAACAGACTGTCTAGCAGCCTGATGACAGAATGCCGGTCAGCATTTGATTTCACCCCGCCATTGAAGAGAAGAGGCAAAACCTTCCCTCAGCAGCCATGTTTCCATCCAATTGTCATGCGAATTTCAAGCTGACTTTTGAAATGTCGCAAAAAAAGACAAAACCCCTGCTAATTAGGTGCGTTTCCATCAGCCGGTTTGGAGCGAATAAACCAGGCTACGACAAGCGTAGTCAGTAGTTGACGTTACACGTGGCTGTAATAAACAAGACATATGCGTTCCATACCAGAAACAAAACCAGCTGCATGGACCTGAGGACCATGGATGTGAGGAAAATTGAGGAAGATCTTCAGGAATGCGTTTCAAGCAGGCACGCTGATACCAGCCACGTTTCTGCGCGTGATGGGAACATCCGGCAAGACCCCAGGTCAAAAAGAAGTGCTCTTAAAGGCACTGAAAATATACTTGAAATTCACATAGTATGCTTATAGTAGATTCATACTATACATAACATGCTTACTACTAGTATATTAAAGATATATTCTCCTGAGCTTTAACATACTTCTCAAAAGTATCCTTTGAATAAATTGGTAATAAATATGTACTTAATTAAACTTTTAATAAACATGCTTAAATAAAAGTACATTTTAGTCTATTTTTTAAAAATATATTTATTAAACTCTTAGTAAATACTATTTAGGTGTATTTTGTGGAAGTACATTGTTAAACAATTACACTTTTAGTGGGTTAAAAATATATTTATGCCAAATATGCTTCATTGTGTAGGCTACTGCAAAATATTGTAATTATTGCCACATGTTTCAGCCTGATTTCAAGAAGTATGATTTTTAAAACATATTTTTTTAACATTAAAATATATTTTTCAAAAGCATATTGTTTTTTTTTCTTTCTTTTAATTTTTTTTAAATTAGGTAAATAGCTAGTTGAGATCAGAGACCTCTTTCATAAGGGTAACATGGTCCAGAAGGAAGCAGCACATGTTGTTAACTTAACAAACAACAACATATAGAAATAAGCATATACTTGTTTCTGTTTGTAAACAGTAAACACATGTGTACACAGGGGCGAAGTGTGCCCTCCCGCCCAGCCTACTAGCGCAGTGCATTCAGTTGGACCAATCAGAATCAATTTTCTAATCGACAACCCAATCACACAGCGTAAAAGTCCGCTTCACGAAAGTTAACATGTGTACTGTCGTTGAGAGAGGGGAATCTAGTTTTGGCCAGAAATAATTTTATTTCTCAGTTTTCCTTTGTTTTACTTTACCGACTCGGACTTGGAATGCTACATGCTTCTACATGATTCCTGCTTTCTTACAGTGCTACTTTGCTGCTTGCTCTTGCCTCTGCATGCATTCTTTTGCTTAAACTCTCTTTTTTTCTGCTAGAAATCTGTTGTGGTGGCAGCCCGGCTGACGGTGAGTGTCCTGTTTTTTTTTCTACTTTTTATCAGTTTTTCTGCTTTTTCCCTTGGTTTCCGGTTCTCTGCCCGCCTCTCTGTGTTTTCTCCCCCGTGTGCTCTCTCTCCCTCTGCTCCTGAGCCCAGCCAACTACCTGCACCTGCAACCCATCATCCACCTCGTCAGCCTGCCACACCTGCCAGTAATCAACCTCATCCCAGCCTGTATT